>NW_026067937.1:3039051-3064287 GCF_014885135.2 Alexandromys fortis
AAACAGGATTGTCTTATCTTGCCAAGACAGGGTAGGATAATTCTAAGAAAGTTCCTTGCATTTGATAATGGTATGTCAGTTATGTTAGGCCTTAGCCAAAGTTGGTTGACTCAACATTGAGAACGAGAATTTGGGTGATTGCCCAGGTAGTCAGTTGTCTTTGTCATTTGTTGCACATTTTAGATATCTCTCATTTGTTAAGTAATATTTATTCCCTTCTCAGATCTTTGATGGAGTTGAAGATTATATAATTGTAGTACTCTCTACATTATTTAGACTCCTTGAGATAGGATGTTTAGCAAAACTTTTGTTCTCTATAGTGTTTGTTATATTTATTATTTGTTATTATTGTTTATAGTTGTAGTTGGTTTAGTTCTGTCTTATTTAGACAAAAGGGGGAGATGTAGGGTTAGGCTAGCCCCTAAGGGGGCGGACTTGCCTCTGGTGAATGTTTACTGATAAATTGCACGTGCAGAAGCCTGCACTTCCCTTCCTGTTTCCTGTGCTCCGCGGGAACCTTGGTTTCGTGAGTCTGGTTTTTCCATTAAAGTGCAAATATTTATTACAATTTGTCTTCATTAATCTAAGCCGCCACATTGAAGAAAGTATGGAATATATACATATTAGAGTACTACTCAGCAGTAAAAAACAAGGACTTCTTGAAGTTTGCATACAAATGGATGGAAATAGAAAACACTATCCTGAGTGAAGTAAGCCAGACCCAAAAAGAGGAACATGGGATGTACTCACTCATATTTGGTTTCTAGCCATAAATAAAGGACATTGAGCCTATAATTCACGATCCTAGAGAAGCTAAATAAGAAGGTGAACCCAAAGAAAAACATCCTCCTGAATAAGCATGCTTTCTTAACACGTTGGCCACCCCTACCTTTTCTAGCTCCCCTGTTCCTCCCTTCCCCACCCTATAGACCATACAGCTGACATTTAGGCCAGACTTTCTCAAATAGTGTGATGTGTTTTCTATTTCTTTTTCTTTTCTATTCTTCTCTGGCAGGGCAGCTGCTGAGACTTACAGTTTGTCTGCCCTGGGTTTTTCTTTAAAAATGCTAATAACGTTGTCCTCAAATTTCTGGTTGAGTCTATCCTTAAATTCTTTTAATAATGAGAGTAAGAATCGAAACAGGAGACATTGATATTCCCCATATCATCTGATGACCACAAAGAGACTCCCTAAATTTTCTGGTATTAAATTAAGACCTTGGATATGGCGACTGTTCACTTCCTGTCACTGAGATATCCTTTTCCTGCATTAGCATTCTGGTAAGATAGAAAGCCATATTTCAACGTGTGGTTCATGAAAGAGGTGTGTGGTACAGTTCTGTTGTAGAATATTTGCATACACAAAGCCCTGGGCTTAGTTCACAGCAGGGGAAGGAGAGCTGGGCTTTCCTTCCCTTACCACATTATTAGTAATACTTCTGAATCCATATGAACCAGAATGACAAACCCACTTTTGGCAAATGGATTATTCTGAGAAATTAGGCATGGAAAACAGGGAGACATCAGGAAACCATGAAGTCAGGATAAAGTTACCTTTTTCATAAGGAAACTGATGCCTGCAAAGGAAATTTCCTGTATTGCCTTCTTCTCCGGAACAGGGAGAGAAAGGCGTCCAATATGTTTATTTGCTTGTTATTTGTTTTGAGAGGGATGCCGGGATACAGTTGACCTTGAACTCCTGGCCTCAGGTGATCCTCTTGCCTCTGCTTACAATGTTCCAGCACTGTGATGGTGCTTCATAGATTTTTGACAATGGAGATGATACAACTTAAAACTGACTAACTTCATGTCCCTTATATTGGTTCAGACTGCTGCCTCAGACTGCACTGAGCTCCTGTCTCCTCCCACCTTACATTCCTCTCTCTGCCCAGCCACATCACTCCCGTCTCCAATTCCCTAGTGCTGAGATTAAAGACATCCCAAGTTCTGGGATCACCTTTGTGTGAGCTATTTCTCTTTTAAACTGGATCAATTTTGTGTAGCCCAGGGTGGCCTTGAACTAACAGATTTGTCTGCCTCTTGTCTCCCTCTCCAGAGTTCTGGGATTAAAGGTGTATTCCACCACTGTCTGGCCTCTAGTGGCTTAGCTCTGCATTCTGTTCTTCAGACAAGCTTTATTTATTAAAACACAAACAAAATATCACCACAATTGGTCTCTCCCTAGTTTTTTTTTTTCAGGTGAAGATGAGATTTAAACATGCAATCAGCTCCCCATTTGAGAATCACACATTCTTTGGTTATCCCCCTTTCATACCCAAGGGCTAAAAGCTAATAAGTTGGTTTTCTTTCATTGTATCTGTTGTTTGTCATAGAAGTCTGTCCTAGCCAAGAACAAAAAGACAGAAAAATCTTTTTCTCCTCTCTAGTATACAGGCAAGATTTTGAATACTGTTTGTCTTAAAAAAAAAAAAAAAAGAAAAAAAAAGACGTGAAAGTGCTTTTCTATGCTGTTGGTGGAGGCTGTTAATTTGTTCCCCGACTGCCCTGACTTGAAGTAATCACACAGAAACTGTATTAATTAAATCACTGCTTAGCCTTTTAGCTCTAGCTTTTTATTGGCAAGTGCTTATATCTTAAACTAACGCATCTCCATTAATATGTGCATCGCCACAAGGTCATAGCCTATTAGCAAAGTTTTGGCAGGCTCCAGTGGAGACCTCTGTCTCCGGTAGCAGCTACATGGCTTCTCCCCCTGATTTTGCCTTCTTTCTCCCAGCATTCATTTTAGTTTTCCCTGCCTTGTTCTATTTTGCCTTGCATAGGCTCAAAGCAGCTTCTTTATTAACCAATGGTAATAAAACATATTCACAGCATACAGGGGGAATCCCACATCACTATGCTTTTTCTGATCGGATGCTGAAAGTTTTGAATTAGAGGACAACAAGCATATCTTCCAGTTAAGAAGTGGAGTAGGGAACTTAGTTTGTCATTTGGGGACCAACAGGTTTAATGAGAACCTACTCTATTCAAAGAGCCCCAGACTCTTTGTAGGACACTGAGCACAAAGAGAATAGTCAGAATAATCATGCAAAGCATCGTGGCCTCTGAGGCTAGTGCTCTTAACTGATCTGAGAACTCTAGCCACGGACAGTGATGTTGACCCACAACCCATAATGCTTTTTCAAATAAACATTTTACAGTTCTAAAATATTTCTAAGTCGTAATTTTAAAGGATCCGGGAGGTAATTCATTCACGATTTCTCATACATAGAAAGTCCAGTAATTATAAACCTGACTTGGAATAAGATGATCAGGAAGATACTTGGGTGGTTAGGCAGCATTACTAACTCAGAAAAAAATAAGCTCTAAACAAGAGAGTTAAGGGGAGGTAGTTGGGGTTCCCAAAACAAGATGCCCCATTTTCTCCAGACAGAGAGCAATGGCTACCATGTAGACTTGGGAAGTTCTCAGTCACTCACTCTTCTGAATATCATTCTCCTGATAAATATCATGCTTCCTTCTGCCTGGAAGAATGGCCAGGAAAATGGCTCCTGATTGTGAAGAATGTCAACTTAATTATCTTTATTTTCCTTTCTAGCTAATAAGGTTTTCTTCAAGGACTGCTCTCAAATTAACAACACCATTTGAAGTGTTGTGTGGAATGGCGGGGCTGTGTCCAACCACCTGGCTAGCTTTACCCAAAATAATTACACGGAAACTGTATTCTTTTAAACACTGCCTGGCCCATTAGTTCCAGCCTCTTATTGGCTAGCTCTTACATATTGATCTAACCCATTTCTAATATTCTGTGTAGCCCACGAGCTGGCTTACCAGGAAAGATCTTAACCTGCGTCTGTCTGGAGTGGGAGAAGCATGGCGACTGCCTGACTAGGCTTCTTTCTCCCAGCATTCTGTTCTGTCTACTCCGCCTACCTAATTTTTCTGTCCTATCAGGCCAAGCAGTTTTCTTTATTAGTTAACCAATGAAAGCAACAGATAAGATACAAAACCCACCTCTATCATAACACCATTTGAAGAAGCTAGCATTTTCTCTTCTCTCACATGCAAAAGTTTTGCCCAAAGATGCTAGAGTATCATCATAGCTTGTGACTAATTTTGTATATAACAAGATAACATATAACTAAATATTCAAGTTGATGTGTGCTCCATCTGAAATGTATCTAGAAACCTG
Organism: Alexandromys fortis; assembly: GCF_014885135.2. Lineage (NCBI taxonomy): Eukaryota > Metazoa > Chordata > Mammalia > Rodentia > Cricetidae > Alexandromys > Alexandromys fortis. The sequence goes on from NW_026067937.1 coordinate 3,043,205, forward strand.
CCATTTAAGAGATACAGAACTTAATCATCTCAAACATCAGAGTATGGAGATCAGAAACCTTCTCTATCAGGACCTCTGTTTTTAGAACATCTTTTAAGTGACTCCCTGAACCTGGAGAAACTATATTTTAAAAACACTATGTTTTCTGCAGGTGCATTTCCTAAGTGTGACTTTTCAAAGTTCTTGAAAGAGTATAGGAACCCAAAGGGCTTGAAAACTGATTTGTGGTGGCCTGCTGATGTTTTAAATGCTGCTCAATCATTTGTAAGAGATATCACATAACTTTTCTTTTGTGTTTCCTTAGACTTGATACTTGAAGCCAAAACATGTAATCGTAGAGATGTGTTTTACTAATAAATAACACATGTAGTTTATGCCGGTGATTCTTCGTTGTGTTTGCACAGTTCTGAGAAGTGCTTCTTGCCTCTGAGAGGCAGAAAGGACCGTTTGGCTAGCGCTGGACTCAGGATTGTAGTTGAGTGGCTAACAGAGCGTAAGTCCCATAAAGTAGGCAGATCCTCTCCATTCCCATCAGGGAATTAAGTTTCAGGCAGGCCCGACCCAAGGGTAGCAGATGACAGAACTATCCCTTCCCAGTGCACTGGGATAGAGCTGATAATTGTGAGAAGACTTTGTGGGTCTGAGTAAATAAAACCAAGGATTTGTACTCTCTCATTGCTTGCTACCTGGCTAGGGATACAAAAGACTCATTCAGTATATATGCATTTGCTCTGCCAGCAGTTAACTCTACAGACTAAAAAGTCTAGGAATGTATGTAGGATCTCATCCAAATGAAAAATGTCTGTGGTCAAAACCGCTCTCAATTATGACCTGTCTTACTAGGTATGTACATACAGATACACTATAACTGATCTGTCGATGTTGTTGATTCTTCAGACTATGACTATGAAAAAATCCATTTCATCTGAAGGTAAATTTTAAGATCAAAACTTTTAGATATATGGCAATTTTGCTTTGCATAAGTAAATTTGTCTACCTTTAGGGAGTCTTCACCCATCTAAGTAATGGGCCTCTGTACGTTTCCTGCCCAGAAGCAGACAGGCACAGCTTTCTTCTCTGTAAGACCAAGAGGAAACAAGACATATCTCTCTCTATGTGCACACACACATATGCATTTACTTATATACATGAATATATACATGAAGTTCAGTAAAAGTTGCTATTTAAAAATCTTATCAGACTAGAAACATTAAAGCCTTGATAAGATTTGTAAAAATTTATAGGGGCAGCTGCTTCAAGGCCCGATGTGAGTTATGAAATCTAATTTTGTTTTCATAGCTCCGTGATAAAATTTTGTCAGTGTTATAAAAAGGGTCTTTGGTAAGACTGACCAGAAACCTGAACTATCTGGCCAGGCAATAAAAACACATTCCTTAACTGCAAAGTGTCAGGCAAGCAAGGTTTGACTGAAATTGATCGATAAGTCTTCCTTTTACAGCTGAGCGCACTCACTTTGCCTCACAAGATAATCGTGTTTTTTTTTAATGGTTTTTCCATTAATATCAGACTCTGGTGTTAGTGAGAGACAAGAAAGACAAGAAAGACATAAAAATGTAAAAAGAGAAAGAGAGGCCACCAGGATGATTAATGGGAGGGCAAAGTGCTTAGGAGGAGAACTCCGATCTTTTGTTACTATTGTGGGTGTGAACTGTGTCCCCTCAGAATCCACATGCTGAGGGCCTGATCTTCAACACCTCAGAAGGTCACCTGACTTGGGAAAGGGACCCTTACTGGTGTAATCAGTGAAGGTGAGGCCGCTCCAGAGTATGCTGGGCCCTGATCGCCAGAATAACCAGGGTCATCACCAAAGTGGGAGATTCAGACCCTGGCATTTAAAATAGTGATGAGAGAAATTAGAGTGATATTTTAAAAAACAAGGAAAGGCAAAGATTGTCAGTTGTTTTGGTTTATTTCCATGACATAGCAAAACGCCTGGGATTAAGTACCTTAAAAGCCACAGAAACTACTTCCTCAAATTTCTGGAAGCTGGGAGGTGTCTGTTCACAGGGACAGTAGAGTTTGCCTGTTGAGGGAAGACATGCTTGCCAGTCCCATATGGCTTATCTTCTTATGTCTTCACAGAGAGTATGGGAAAAGGTCGCCCTCTGAAACCATTTTTGTAAGAGCACTAATCCCCAGGGGTATGATCTTCAAAGGTCCCACGCTTAACAGGATTACACTGGTGATTTGGGGAGAAGCCCCAAACATTCAGACCCTAAGATAAGGGCACTGAGAATCCAAGGATACACAGGGAGCATGTTCTTGGTCCTTAGAGGGAATCTGCCTTGTTCCTACCTTTTCCTTGGAATTCTCGCTTGCAGAATTGTGAGACAAGGGTAAGATGATTGTGAGACAATATACAGCCAAGGTGGCTTAACACATGTTGTGGCAACTGCTGTGACCTGAACATGCAAAATTCGTGTGCTGGCAACTTAACCCTCAATAGCACTAGGAGGTGGGACTTCTGGGAAGCATGTCGGTCACAGGGCCTCTTGTTCTAATAACTAGGTGAGGGCAGCTACAAGAACGAGTAGAAAGTTGATGTTCCTTTGTTTTCCGGGCTTATGCCATGTGAAGACAAAGTGAAAAATTCTGAACCAGATACAGATGGCTTTAACTTGATCTTGGACATCCCAGCACCCAGAACTATAGAAATAAATTTATGGGTTTTTTTTTAATTAATCACTCAGCCTCAGATATTCTATTGTAGCAGCCAAGTGTGGACCATAGTCATGTCTCTCATTGAAGTCACTTCTAGTGTCCTTGTCTGTCACAGAACCAAGGCATGACTTCTTTCGGTGGTTCTCTGCACATTTAAGCTGGGCTTCTAAGTGCAAAGGTAACCCTAGATACAGATCTAGTGACCCTTTGTAGAAAGGCTTTACAGAGAGAGGGGGGGGACTTTAAGACCCACTTAAAATGACTGCTGCCACCGCTTTTACAGACCCCTTGCAGCTCACCACTGTACCAGAACCAGACTTTTCAAGCCCATCTAATGGAGAGAGGAGCAGCCTTGCAGACAGAACCCCCAGCCAGTGAGTACCAGTGAGTTGGATGGTCTCTTGAAGTGCAGGCAAATGTTCCTTCCAGTCTATGAAGTGTCCTAGACAGCAACAGACGTCAGCTCAGACACAGAAGGCCCACAATAGATCAAGTACACGTGAACTCTTCTGAGAATTAACCTTGGCCATTGAGGAAAACGTGTGTTGGCACAATCAACTCCATTCCAAGTCTGTGATTTGTAGAGCGTAACAGGTGAGGATGGGTTAAAAAAATGACACTGGGACTGCAATTTACAGGAGGGGTGGGGACGCACCGGGCTCCCTCATATTTACTCCTTTGAAGGGTGCCTCCTGAAGAGGTGCATGGCAATTTCAGAGCAACCGAGAATTGAAGGAACAGATACTCGTTTTTGGAAATCTCCCCAATTGGCTGACTCCCATTTACATGCTGTTTCCAGCAGCAGAGATCAGTCTGGGTCACTCAGCACTACTGAGTAAATATGCTGAAAATGATTACTCTTTCAGACAAACGGTTAACTGTTCTCAGATTATCTGTGACACCGCAGGCCGAAGTCACAGCAATCTAACCTGGGAGCGAGTCCATGTTACCTCGTGATTTATGGAATGAGAATTCTGGGTGCTCGGTGGGACTAATTTAATACGAAACATTCAGATATCTGTCTTCTACGGCCATTCATCTTTCCTTAGCCTGCCTGCACCAGGGGGCATGTGGTTCAGAGAGCCGTTCCTCCCGTCTCAGCCACAAATCATCGGGCTTGTGAAAGGGAGTGACAGGTCTTCGCTTCCAAGCCAGGCTGCTTGGGAAGAGAATCTACGTGGGCTCTGACAAGAGCCGTGTGTTTTCCAGTCTATCAGGCCGGTACCGTGAGCAGCAACTGGTTCAGCTGGTAAAGAAGGCATCATAAGCTTAAGCAGCGTGAATTTGGTTTACCTTCAAGGACGTGTAGCCAGTGGATAGTGTCTCACCAGCCAGAGCTGAGTTGCTCTGATGGGGCACTGTGATCATCTGTTCATGTGAGGAGAAGGAAGTCTCCTGGGAAGCCAAATTCTCATACAGTACATTTTCCATATATTTAAGGCCAGTCATAGCAGTGCCTGGAAAAATAAAATAAAATGAAAAGCTTTCTTAGCCAAAGAGTTATCATAAATCTCACATTCATTTAATGAATGTTCATCCTATGTTAAAAATAACGTTTACAGCAGGGTGGTGTTGTTACCCGCCTTTAATCCCAGCACTTGGGAAGCAGAGGCAGGCAGATTTCTGTGAGTTCAAGGCCAGCCTGGTCTACAATGAGAATTCGAGGACAGCAGAGAAACTCTGTCTCAAAACAAAACAAAACAAAACAAAAAAAAATTCAGGCTCTTGATATTTAGAAACCCAAATCTGAATAAGCCTGACCTTACTGTAAAGGGGTTTTCAGATCAGGGGAAGAAAGCTTATGTCTATTGGGGTAAAGGAAGTTTCTGTCCCTGCAGTGTCAGAGGAGTGGTCAAGGGACATGGCCTGAGAGAGCTGCAGGAAGAGAATGTGAACATGTGTGGAGGAAGAGAGAACATGCCATGTGGGGAAAGTGAGGACGTTCACAGAACCCTGTGAGCAAAGGACCAAAGCCAAGATGGCTGATCCAAGGCTCTGCAAGGCCTGGAGTGCCAAGGGGGAGTTTGTTCTTCAGTGTGTGGACAAGAAGCTCCTGAAGGACTTAGAGTAAGAGGGTTTGTGTGGGACAATTCTGTATTCTGTCAATTATGTTTTAAATAAAAGCTGATTGGCCAGTAGCCAGGCAAGAGGTATAGGCAGGACAATCGGACAGGAAGTAGAGGCAGGTCAATGAGAACAGAAGAATTCTAGGAAGGAGGAAGCCCATTCCCCCCAATTCTGTCCAGACACTGAAGAAGCAGGATGTGACCTACCCTGCTGAAAAAGTTACCGAGCCATGTGGCTAACATATACAAGAATAATGGGCTAATATAAGTTATAAGAGCTAATACAAAGCCTGAGCTAATGGGCCAATCAGTTTATAATTTATGTAGACTTCTGTGTGATTCTTGGGGGCTAAAAGCCTGTGGGAACTGCAGGACAGAAACCCCAACAAGCAGGCCCTCATGTTACAAAGGATGGCATAGGTGATTTTCATTCTAGAAAGATGAGCCCCGCTACTACACTTGTAACGAAATGGACACAGAATTAAGTTGATTCCTGTTAGACCCGTAGATGAACAGATCACTCAGCCCTCATCAGGGAAGCTTCTTTTTGTAGTAGACAGTAATTATCACAAAGACCCACACTGGTCTGTTTAGCCCTAAAGGTTATCTTTATATCACGCCCCCTCCCTTCAAGACTCAGGGATTGTTCCCAGAGGAGGAGGCAGAAAGATTGTAAGAGCCAGAGGAAGTGGATGACTGTAGCGCAGCCATGTTTTCTGCATGCAATGTGCAGTCACACATACGAATTGACAGTAGCTGTAACTGCATGCACAGGACTTCCAAGACAGACAAAGTCCCAGCACAGTGGGAGCAGGTGGCCAGGAAGCCCCCATCCTCACTGAGGAACTGTTGTCAATTGATGGCTGCTGGGAGGAAAACCCACTTTCTTGAGGGATGTGGTCCACCAGGGGCTATTCGTGCTCCAGCAGGTACCACAACATCTATGTATACACAGACAGCAATAACAAGTGAGCTCTGTAGGTTATGGCAATGACAGGAGAGGAGAGAGAAGAAGAAAATGGAGAGGAGGAGGAGAATACATGAACTTGGAGGATTGAGGAACTATGGGTGGGGGAGGAGTAGGACGGGAGTGAAAGGAGAATGGACTTGAGCAAAATACATCGTGCGTGCGCATGTATGAAACTGCCAATTCTTCAAAAGGAAAAGAAACTAGAGAGGAGAAAAGGCTAGGGGCAGAAAGTGTGCAGTGGTGAGTTATAGGGCTGTTTTCATCCCGATGACTGATGACTGGCCTGAAGACAGTGAAGGTAAGTAATTTCACAGCCAGAAGAACCCTAGGAGTCCCGTTTCAGCCATAATAAAAAGTTTCAGCCTCTGTTGTAGCCTCAATTCCTGAGTCAGACAGAGGACCCGGGATGTGGCTCCCCTCTGAGGCTGTCAGGCACTGCCATAGAGGTTCACATAAACTTCTCAAACACATAGCTTTAGTTACATGCACAGATGTGGATCATACAAACTTTTCATGTGAACCATACCGTACCTATCAACACTTCTCCGTAGCTGTCCTGCAGCATGAAAAGGGGTTATCCTCAGTGGGAGGCTAGCCTAGGATGCATGAGATCACATGTCAAACAAAACCAAATGAAAGCTATCAGAAACAACAGAATATTGGGATGGCCATGGGACACAGTCATGGGCTCTTCTTGAAGAGGCCTCCAAGAAGCTTGAATTCTAGGGCTGCTGTGTATCTTCACTGCCCTGATCACCCTGGCAAACCTCCATCACCAAAAAGAGGTGGAGTATTTTGGGGACTTGTACCCTGAACATCTGCAACAGCTTCCCTATTAGCTGCCCTTATTCGCCACTGGATCTCCCAATTTTATGTTGGTTGTGTAGCGCAGTGACAAAACCTTGTATATACTGTGTGCATTGACCAAGACAGAGGTATTAAACTGTATCTCATACATTCTTTCTACTTCTAAAAACATGGCCACTAGAAAATTCTGAGTGGCTCGTGGTTCCTTTCTAGTCCTACTAGACAGCCCTACCTTCCATCTTCCTTCACACTTCCATGGCTTGGTAAGTGTTCCCTCAAGGACCATCTGCCTTTAAGGGCCTGGTGCTCAGAGTGTGCATTATTATGCGTCCTTTTGGAGGTGAACACTATGAGAAGGAAATGAGGTCACTAGCAGGGGATACTAGGACCTTCGCTCTCTTCTGTTTCTGCTTCCCATGTGCCAATAGGTGAGCAGCTTTGCTTTACCGTGTGTTCTCTCTGTGATGCCCTACTGTGCCACGTGACCAAGGGAAACAGGTCCAAGTGGTCTTAGACTGACACCTCCAAAACTGTGAGCCCAAAATGAATCTTCAATCATCTAACTGAAACGGCCTAGGTACTTTTCTGTAATAATGCAATGCTCACACAGGTCTTCTGAGCATGTTGGGCTCTTTCCTGATATTATCTCTGTTTAGGAGTGCCATTTCCCTACAGAAGACTTTCTGTCATACATTAAGTGCTCACCCTTCACCCAGTCCCTAATTATTCTCTAACTTATTTTGACAAATTTTGACAATTTTTGATCAGTTTATTTATTACACATAACTACTTTATGAGACGTGCAGAACTTCTGAGTGTCTCCTACCCACACACACCATGTGCTCCATGGGGATGGAAATCCCATGTCATATTCACCTTTGCATGCGCAATACTTTAACAGCAAGTGCACACACACACACACATACATATACATACACACACACCAATACACATAGGCATACACAAATACACAAAGACACAGACACACATGCATGGCTAAATACACGACTCATGAATTAAATCTTTAAAATACTGATTTTCTTTGTGTTTTCTACACAAAGAAAGTGGCTTCTAAAGAACTGTTTGGACATTCACATTAACTGAGCCAGGCAAACGCTAGAGAGGATTAACCTTCCCTGCCCACGTAGCTCCTACACCGAGGAAGGGCTCTCAACTAGGGAAAGCAGAAATCCTGTTTTCATTCCAGGTCTCTCTTTATCTCTCTTCTTATAAAACTGTATTAGAAAACTGGTTCTTTTAACCGACTTCAAAATTATCCTGCTACTTGTCTCTGTCCCATGACTCTGATATTATTTCTGTGACCTTTGAAATAGGTTATTGTTATTATTCTTATTGGCACCAAGCCTGCTTAATTAATATGAGAAGCTGTCATGCCTGTGATTCCGTTTGTCCTCCCAATATCCAGGTCTAGTTCCAGCCTCTTAGGTCGTTGGTTCTGACTCAAACCATTTAAATATGGGCATAATGGCTAACACTCAATTCCAGCACTTTTGAGGCTGAGGCAGGAGGATTGCTGTGAAGTCATAGGGTGTCTGAGCTCCATAGTGAGCTCTACACTAGCCTGAGCTAAGTGAGAGACCCTGTCTCAATAACCCAACTTTAAAAAATAAAAGACTATCTCCCTATTTGTTTGTTTATTTTTTTTTTGTTTGTTTTGGTTTTTTCGAGACAGGGTTTCTCTGTGGTTTTGGAGCCTGTCCTGGAACTAGCTCTTGTAGACCAGGCTGGTCTCGAACTCACAGAGATCCGCCTGCCTCTGCCTCCCGAGTGCTGGGATTAAAGGCGTGCGCCACCACTGCCCGGCTTATCTCCCTATTTGTTTAAGGAAATGGTAATGAGCACACACAAGGGCAGTCAGCTAGGTCCAGTCCTGCACACACAGCGTAGGGTCTGGCAGGGACTAGAGAGTAGTCTTCAGATTGGGACTTCCAGCTTGGGCCACCAGCTGACAGTAAACAGCACACTCCTCGGCAAGCCCTGAACTCCTGACAGAGCTCCTTCAACTGTGGCGACTTCCCATACTTCCTCCCAGGTGCTGGATAAAATGCCACGTGCAGGCGCTGGGATCACGACATCTACCAAGGGGCCTAGGAATCTGCATTTCCAACAGGCTTTCCAGGTGCTTCCGTGTGCACTAAAGTATGGGGACTATTAGGGAAGCATCCCTTGTTCAGTCACGGGTTCTGGGGAGAATTTTTATCTCTTTTTGTGTATCTGCTCATGTGTGTATGTATGGTTGTTTGTACATGCACATGCAGGAGGCCAGAGGACAACTCTGGGTGTGGTCACTCAGGAGTTGTCTACCTTATTTCCAGGCAGAATCTGTTCTAGGCCTGGAGCTCACCAATTAGGCAAGGTCAGCAGGTCAACAAATCCCATCTCCTCTTCTCCAGAACTGGGATTACAACTGCACACCACCAAACCCAGGTTTAAACGTGTTCTTTGTTTTAATTAACATAATCACACCCATTTCTCCCCTTCATTTTCCTCCTATGTTCTCTTCTCTTATGTCCCTACTCCACCTCAAATTCATAGCCTCTTTTTCTTTGATTATATATACATATGTATATATGATATAGTTACATATATATGTACACACAGGTGTGTATGTGTACAAATACATAATATAACCTGATGAGTCCCTTTACTGTTGCTTGTACATATATGACTTAAAAGGTGACCATTGGTCCCTTGTTCTCTGCATTTTAACCAGTTGTGGTTTTCTGTAATGGTCTGTCTATTGTAAAGAGAAATTTCATTTATCTGGGCACATAAGTATTTAGAATGAATGCAGTTAGGCATGAGGCTAGTTTAGCAAAGCGGTGGTTGTGGGATCTCTTCTGAGATCCATGACTTCACTAGCCCTGGGTAGTTGCCTGGGTTTCTGGTGCCAGGCATGACTTTCCTCCTGTTGAGCATGCCATAAGTCCAATTGACTGCCAAGATAGGACTAATGCTATTGCACCTTTAGGGATATCTTTCCACGCTGGTAATTGCTGCGGCTCACACCCAATCTTTTTACATAGGTTCTGGGCATCAAATTCTTAGATCCTCATGCTTTGAGGGCAAAAGCGCTTTTCCAATTAAGTCACCTTCTTGGCTAGATTTAAATTTTTTAAAATAAAAAATCAGACTTGAAGTTTCGTAGAGAACAAAAGACCAAAGACAAGGTCTTTTCATAGAGAAGGGGAGAGGAAAGAGCGATAGAAAGGAAACAGATAGGATTCAACTCTCACACTCTGGGAGGCACTAACCCGAGAGTCCCAGGACATTCCCATCTTCAAGCTTGCCCCTTGAGAAATGCAGCTATCAGTGGTGGTCCTGAAGTTGGTCCAGCCGGCCAGGTGTCATGGCTGCACTGACGTTCTTCAGCATTCACAGCTGTGCTTTGCATCAAAGTCAGCGTTCAATTTGTCACCTCTGCTATACAATTAACTAAGGAGTACCTCATCATGACAGCTTGGCCAGACCTGTCTACCCCGAAGCTGTCAGTATGTGTGTTAGTTAGATTTCTATTTCTGTGAAGAGACACCGTGATCACATCAACTCTTAGAAGGAAAACGTTTAACTGAGGGAGCTCGCTTACTGTTTCAGAGGCTCAGTCCATTGTCATCGTGGCAGGGAGCATGGTGTGCCGTGCAAGCAGACATGGAGCTGGAGGAATAGCTGAGAGTCCTACATCTTGCAACAGGAAGTCGACTGACATGCCGTGGGGTATTCTGAGCATATGAAACCGCACAGCCTGCCTCCACAGTGATACACTTCCTCCAACAAAGCCATACCCTTTCCAACAAAGCTGTACCTTCTAATGGTGCCTATGAGATTATGAAGGGCAATTACATTCAAATTACCACAATATCCTCCCGAAACCCTTGAGAGTTCAGTGTTTAATGAACCATGAGCAATAGTATATTCAATTCAGAATCACCATCTACTTACCTTATGAGCAGAACTTTGGGCCTCTGCTCTTTTGCTCTCCTCCCACTCAGTTGCATGGGGACACCAGCACTTCATCTCTCCTCCTATATTTCTATTTGCATATGTAGTACAGGGTGACAGCCTGTAATACTTCTGCATTACAGGCTGGGAGAATGAAAAGATTCTGTGGCTTGAGAATGGGAACCCCCGGGATATCTGCTGCTACTTGGAAGGTCCAGTGGCTTTTAGCAGCGTCAGTTTTGAGTGGGCTGTGTCAAACTTAATTTGTGTTTCCTTATGACTTTGCAGCCCCACACCAAGCCATGCAGGCAGAATTCTGGTTTAGCGTGTTGAGAATGAAACTGCTGCTCTCTGGTTCAGGTTACCTTGCTTTGGGAGGGAGGAAAGTCTGCTTCGAGCCAGGAGGAAACTGGAGTCCCTGGTCTAATAGACACAACTGAGTATCACTGTCTGAGGGCCCAGATTCTGTTTGGTTGAGAAGATCTGCATCTGACTTTGTTAGATCTAGAATGACACAGACTTGGATGCTCTGATCGTATCCTCCCAAATGATGCCACCTCCTGGACAGCTCATTGGGAAATCACAAATCTCTCGTTGACATTCAACACATTAGAGCTGTCCGTGGGTTAGCCTAGAAAGGTCACAGCACCCAGAGGCCATAGCTTCTAAGGGAATTTGTGGCAAAAGAAGACAAATTTACCTTCATTTTTTTTGGTTTTGCTTTCTCTTTATTTTGTTGATTTGTAAAATCATATTTAGTTATTATGAGCAATCAAGAAAAAAAATAGAAATTCGTAGTGACTACATTGAAATACCTTGGTGATTTGAAGCATTGCCGAGTCCTGTCTCACAAAGCACGTAGACGCACTCAGGTGGAAGGTCCAGTTACAGTCATGTAACCTCACACGTGTGCTATGTGTTATCAGCATTGTTAGAATCTAGTTCTGAAAGTGATTGCCAGTGCCGGTGTCTGTGGCTGACTCCTGGCTCACCTGGGGAGCCAACAGGGACTATGTTTCTGGGGAAGGTGATGGCCTGCAGGGTTCTGCTTTAGTATCTGATAATAATGGCTCTCAGTTGATACAAAACAATACTGAAATCTGACATAGGTATGAAATGGATTCACATTTGATAAACATGTCTCCAGAGGAACTGACTGCATTTATTAGAAGCTCGGGACAAGTCACCAAGTTAAAATAGCCTTTTCCTGTAGTCCTCACTGAGGGGTAATAACTGCTTCCCGGTTAGAATCAAGCCAGTAAAGAGAGGCGATCAGAAGGGAAAACTCCGGAGTGGTTTAGCTTTATGGAAGTCAGCACTGACTAGGAATGCTGTGGATATTCTAGGCAAGCTGTCATCTACAGTGAGTGTGACTGCCTCGCTAGGAAGACGTGATGTGTTGATGGCTGTTAGCTTACATCTAAAATCCCATTTGCTGGCAGCAGAGAAGTTCACTTAAGGCTTTTGCCTGATGTCTCCTGGTGCTTGATAGGACGTTGTGTGATAGTATCAATTTTCGCTTCAGGCCTGTTCCCACGCAACAGTGAAGACTTCACAAGAATTTGCACATTTGATCTCGGGCGACGATACCGTTTTTTACAGCGAGGCAACTTTTCCCTGGCAGTAAATGATAGGAGCTTCTGCACCTAAAGAAATGCATGTGTTTTCACAGAATTTTAAAAAAAAATGTTTATTTCCTTCATAGGGGTTGTGATCAAGTCATTTCACCGCTAGGAAAGACCCAGTTGGTGGGAGGCTGATGGGCCACTGTCAGGCCAGGGACAAGTACTCTAACCTTTCTTCTTTTCTTTCAGGATTGTTAGCAAAACAGAAGGAAGAAAAGCAACGTGTGGTGTTGCTTCCTCCGCGGCACACAGCTGCCCTGGGTCACCTTTGCTTCTGTCACATCACACGAGAAATGTCTGCCATGGGGCGAACTGCTGCTCACCTGACGCCTGAGATTCAGCCGGCATGGTGTCCCAGGCATCAGGGATTTATCCATGCAGCCCGGCTGATCTGCAGACTGGGACTCAATACAAGGCCTTTTGCAGCAGTTGCCAAGAGCCCCCTTCAGTAGAAATGACACGTTGCCTTTCTGTACAACGTTAAAGTGGGGGATGGAGCGAGGAGACTGGCTGTGCTGTTGTGTGTATACACACCTAGCCGTTCTGGCAGAACTGTGGCTGGTACGGAGGAAAACAGGGAGGAGGGGTGGTTCCCTGACATCCCACCAGCAACAGAGCCAAACTCAGGCCTGGCACTGACTGGCTATTTGTTTTCTGAATGGTCTTTCCTCTTCCCAGGAACAAATTAACAGGCAAATTCCTCTTGTCCTGTGGAAGTGGCATTAAAACTTCAGAGACACACATATTCACACCCCTCTTCCTTACATGACCTTTCTTTGAAGTACTGTGTTTAGATCCTTCCTGCATTTATATTGAGAACATAGTCTACGACTTCTTACTACCAATCAGTCACTATAACCACCCACCCTCATTCTCATGAGTGACACCTAACTGTGTCCCGAGAGAGGCCTGCGGAACTGCAGAAAAACTGGGGAAGAAGAGACAGAGGTCTGTGTTTTTGGTAGCCACCAGGCATTCCAGTTTTATTGGGTATGTGAGGGATTCTAACAGAAGCCCCAAAATCAGAGTAATGGAGCCAGAAAAATGCCACTTGAATTTAGGGTTCAGTGGTCAAGAGTCATTTTATTATCAATGTCCTAGCTATATACATACATACATGTGCATAGACGTATGTTCCTTGATCCTTCTAAGTTACTTTTCAGCAACTTTTATTTTCACAAAGAAAGTTCACCTAAGATGGTCACATCTTCCTTGCATTATTTGTCTTGTTTTGTTGCCGTTCCAGGAGCAGACTCGAGACATCCAATGCTACTTCACACACAATGTGGAAACTAATAACCTTTGAAGAAGACTGAGGGAGCTGGGGCATAGCTCAGGACGCTTGACACACCACTCAAGTGTATGTCCAACAGCTAGGCTCAAATCTCAGTGGAGGGTGGGAATAAGAGGGGCACTGTGTACAGGTTAAAAGGGACAAAAACGGTCATGTCATAACTAGCCCTTGAGAATCTACACATAGCTATATCCATAAAATACAGCACAAGATATGAAGCTCTGCTTGAAATTAGTTGTTTGGCTGCAGGAGAGATAGCAGCTTCATGGATGGTGATACCACAATGTCTGTGGCTTCGCGGCCCTGCTGCCTCCGGATTCTGGCATAATTCGCTTTGATTTCCACCAGCTGCTGCTTTTCTGTTAAAAGAAAAGCACATAGCTATTTAGAGACAGGTCAACATGTTTATAGAGTTCAAGTATAGAATTAACGCGCAGGGTGATGAGGGCATCCAGGCTCCCTCGGCCATCCTTGCATTCTCATCACACACTTCCCTGTGCCCACACCGTCAGGTACATGCTGCTGTTCTTTGGATGTCTGTGCAATCGAGGGGAGGGGGGAGCACTAGAGTGTGATGATACCTTGTTTGTGCTCTAACAAATAAAGCTTGCCAGGAGATTTGATTGTGGAGCTAGCCACTAGTTAACCATAGAGGCCAGGCAGTGGTGGCACACACCTTTAATCCCAGCACTTGGATCTCATGCGTTTGCTCCCAGTAATTGGGAGACACAAGCCTTTATTCCCAGCACTAGGAAAGATGGAGACAGGAAGAGTTACTGTTGGGCACAGAGAGAAATTTAAGGAGGGAGGAGCCAGGAGTTCATCCCCTTCCAGGTTGAGGAGTTGACAGGTAAGAAGTGGCTATGGCATTCTCCTTTGTCTCTCTGATCTTTCAGCATTTACCCAAATTTCTGATTCGAGATTTTTGTTACTAAAACCAATTAGAATTTACAGTACATTAGAGAAGACTTCTTTCCAAACAATACAATGTCTGAATAGGAAGCTCACATTGGAGTGTGGTACAAAGACCAAGTCCACTGAAAAGCTGGAAATCCAGGCATTGTGAACAGCATTTGTTTGGCCTTTACTGTAAAGGACAGAAAAGTATTCTTAAGTGTTGAGGATGTGAGAAAAAGACGCCATTCAGAAAGCTTCTGTTTTGTTTTGCCGATGAAATTCATTTTTAAAAAATCAATATAGTACATCTGCTTGTTAATTTTTGCATTATTGTGTATGAAATAAATAATTATCATGTTTTGAGACCCTCAGAATGTCTTATTTCCTCACACACCCTTTAGCTAGTAGGTCACAGAAAAAAGTCACATGTGGAATTGTTAATTAGCTAAACATCTCATAAGTGAGTAAAATACATTCAAAAGCATTTCTCTTTATTTTTCAAGTATTTGGAAAATATAGATTCCTGTTAGATGATACTTTTATTTTACTTCATGGAAACAACAAAATGGCTTCAAAAAAATCAGGTTCGAAGGAATAATTAAATTTGCTTCTGTGACCAATCATACTGCCCAGAATAGACATGACTCATTTCTGTGACCAATCATATTGCTTAGACAGTCATGACTTACTGGAAAGAAATCAGGCAATTGGGGGAAGCCACAAACCCTTCACCAGGAAGGCGACATGGAGCACCCATTTCCACAGGCCAGGAGCCAGGTTTGACGTCACAGAAATGGGTGCCTATAAAACTGAAGATTTGAAAATGAAGGTTTGTCTGCACAGACGTGTAGACATGCTTAGCAAAGAGAGAAATGGTAGGGAGACTACTATTCGAATTTCTAATTTTCTCCCTCCTCCTCACAGATTTTACTGGGGAAGAATTTTCTGGAGATTTACTTGCTCCCGGGAAGGCAGTCCGGGTTTTCCTGTGTGTGTGTGTGTGTGTGTGTGGTGTGTGTGTGTGTGTGTGTGTTGAGGGAGGGGGTTGGATACTCTTTGTGATAACTCTCCTGAAGCAGGCATAGCTTCATTCATCAGTCAGACCCAGCGAGCACTATGAAGCCAGGAGGCCCGTGCCAAGAGCAGGAAAGACTGAGCTGTGAGGAAGAGGGACCGAGCTAACGCCTGCTGTCGCTGTCCCCATTTCCTCACTGTCACCATTTGAAAGGTGCTCACTGTCATGGTTGATATTGAGGGCGACTTCCGGGCTGCAGCTGCAAAGTGACCCGCAATGACCTTTGCTTCAGGGCATTCTCTGCCATGTGGGTACTACCCCCAGGCGTTTGGTCACAGCAATAAGGAAAGTAACTGGTGTGTTTACATTCACAAATAAACTGGAGCCTCTCAGGACAGGAAGTCTTGTGTATATAGTTCTGACAGGGTGTACACTTTGAGAATACAGAAAGCTGTCAACTTTTACAAACGACAACCACCTTTGCCATTTCTTAGAATAAACCATGTGACAATGGTTTTTTCAGGCACACACAGATGTGAACGTCACCTTCATCACGTGGAATAGGCACAGCATGAAATCATCCAACAGTGTTCAGAGTTCAGCAGGCTAGGACTCTGCAAAGAAAGCTAAATGCTCTAACTCTTCAAGACCTTGATAAAAGAGGAGGTGTCACCCATACCTTTTGAGGTCATAAAGCCACGTCCTGCAGACACGCAGACAATCATATCCTTCTCTATGCTGTCCCATGACTGAATGAGCTCCCCGTTTGAGGTGTACAGGGTTTTGGCAGGGTGGAACATTTTCAGACGAGCAGTGCACTCATCCAGCAACTGAAACACAAGGGGACAGCCATATTTGAATGACCAATATCGCAAAATAGTTATTACAACGCTTTGTTTTGAGACAAGGTTTCATGTAACACAGACTCTTAGCCTCCAACTCACTAAGTGGTTGAAGATGACCTTGAACTTCTGATCCTCCTTCTCCTACCTCTTGAGACCTGGGATTACAGGTGTGCACCACCAGGCTGGGTTTCTGTGTTAGCAGTCTCGGGGCCTCATGAATATTGGGCAAACACTCTACCAAAAGAACTATATCTCAATCCTCTAGAGCAGTGGTGCTCTACCTTCCTAATGCTGTGACCCTTTAATACAGTTCCACAATGTTATGGTGAGCCCCAATCCTAGAATTATCTCTCTGCTATTTCATAACTGTAAGTTTGCTATTGTTATGAATTGTAATATAAATATCTGATATGCAGGATATCTGATGTATGACCCCAAAGGGGTCACGACTCCCCAATTGAGAACCACTGCCCTAAAGCAATGCTTTTCAGAGAGTTCGATCCTTACTTAAGCATTCATTCAGTTATATATACTTTTAGGACATAGGCGGTAAGAAGGCTTTGAAGAACGGCACACAGGGAGTGTCTGCTGACTTTCTTTAAAGTGAGGGAACTCCAGAGGTCTTTGGGGAAGTTTCCTTGTAGGCACTATTTTTTTTTCACAGATGAAGGCATCTTGGTGTTTAACAAAATTATAAATACAGCAAATCTTGGACTAGGAATCTGGACATGACAAAATAACTTCAATTTTTTTTCCTTTTTTTTCAATTTTTTTGCTTAATGACCAAAGAACTAGACATACAAATAGTGAGGAAACCCAGACCCTAGCCTTTGTTTCACAAACAGAAGGTCTGGAAAATTGGTAGAGGTTGTATATTTTATCAGCTAAAACACTTAATAAACATAGAATCACCGAATGAGAGAAATCTTGTTATAGAATGTACTCTGTAATGGAGATGACATTCAAAGCAGGTTCCAGAGTAGAAGAAGGAGCTTTTCTCAGTGGGTAGGAATAATTTTATCCTTAGGAAGCTTTGGTCAATCAAATAATGACGAAATCAATAATAAAAATGAGAACATTTAAACGAAAAGGTAAATAGTAAACTTTAGAGCATTAATCGTGTTTTTGTTTACTAAAATTAGACATTCAGAAAATACAATGGACGAAAATTTATCACCCAAACAAAACCAAACAGAAATAATTATTTTTAAAATGTGAGTTCGTTTTATAAGACCTATACAACAATTTTACTGATGGACCAAAAATCTGATTCCATGTACATAAAACTGCCACAAATCTGACTGTGAAAAGGTGTCAGTCACAAAAGTTGTCAATTTTCATGAAGTTGATTAATAGTCTTGTACAGCTGCAGTCAAAATGCCCATGTGATGATTTTATAGGGGGGAAAAGGACTTCCATGATTTGTTTACAAGATTCAATAAATAATAATACTGCAGTAAAATATGATAGCGAAATGAAATAGTGAGTAACTGTCCCTTTCAGGTAGCAAACTATGTTATAAATTGACAATAGTTGTAAAAGCATAAAGTGCTACAGCCCACTTAACAGCGGGGTGATCTCTACAAGAGTGTAGTGCCTTCTAAACCGGCATTGCAGCCCCCACAAGGACCAAGGCTAGCCAGTAAACAAAGCTGAGAGAATCATTTTAAGCCAACAAAGATGAAAATATTCTCAATTAAATTTTCACCAGAAAAAAAATCCACATAGTTGTTAAAAGAAAAACAAACATAAAGATTTAAAATAAAAACCACTGAATCTTATTATAACCTTGATATAGTGAAGAATTATCTAAAAATCTTAAAAGCAACAAATGAACATATCATTGATTACTTCTTCTATGTTTTCTAAAAAAAAAAAAAAAACATAGACAAGTGGAAAGTCGGATGCATGCCACCATGGGTCTGATAGTCACATGAAACAACAGAAAAATGCATCTCTCATCAACATGCAAAATGCATCCAACAGCAAACTGCAGAATTTCATAAGAAACCTGGAGAACTCATGATGTTATATTGTTATTCAGAACAGAATGCTCTGAATGAAAACACAAAACCTGTCAATATTCTCTGTATAAGTCACTGAGACAAATAAGCTAATATCAGCCTGTACCATCTCTCTTCAGTCATGTGTGCATGTGTGTGTGTATGTGTGTGTGTGTGTGTGTGTAAATGCACATAGGTGCCCATGTGTGGTAACCAGTAACAGATGCCAACTTTGGATGCAATCTGTCCCTTCCCAACTTTTCTTTAACATAACTTTTTTATTGATTCTTCGGGAATTTCACACTGTGCACCCCAATCCCGCTCATTTCCCAGTTCTTCCATGTTTACCCTCTGCCCTTGTAGCCTCTCCCCAAAAAAGAAAATTAAAAGAAAAAAGAAAAATAAAAATATTTCACTTCTCTGTCCTTCCTGCCTTTCCATCATATATTCATCATAGTGGCCTTGGCAGCTGTGGTGTGTCACAGAGTAGACCCGTTGGTCCCAACAGATTTACTTTCAAATGTTCATTGTAATGAACTGTTGGTCTGGTTTGAGACCACCAGCTTCTGGTACACCATCAATACTGGACCCTCACCAAAACTTCTCCTAGATATCCTGCAATTGCCCTGAGTCTTGGCTATCCTGTGGCTATGCCTCACACACCCCAGTAGGTCATAGATGGAGTAGAAGCTGGAGTGTGCCAACTCAAAGCCTTGCATGTGGGCCAGGATGGTAGCTGAGTTAGTCAGTATGGGCCTCCACAGGACTGCCCCACTCAGGCGAGGAGCAGGTCCAGCTCTCTCATGCCCACGCCATCGGGGCAAGCTCTCCTTGTGGTGAGAGGTGAGACCAGTTCTTCCTTGTGGGAGCCAGCGGGGGTTGCGGAGCAGTTCTCCCAGGGCCATTGAAGGTCAGGCCAGCTCTCCTGTGCCCACACCACTGGGGCCAGTTCTGAGAGCTGGGAGCTCTCACACCGAGGCAGCTGGTGAGAGGAAAGACAAGTTCCCCCATGCCCAGGCCACCATAGCCAGCTCTTCCATAGTGTCCAGTGATAATATGGGGCACTGACATCAACACAGACTCCAGCTGCTGTAGGACCACAGACCCAGATATGGCCCTCAACCACAGCTCAGTCCAGACATTCCATGGCACTGGTATTTCCCTGTGGCAGCATGGCCCTCGGACACTAACAGTCTTAATTCCCACTTCAACCATCTTTGAAGATGAAACCTCAAAGAGACACATGAGGTTAAACATGGGTATGAAGGAGGGGCTTAACCTAACAGGGATGGTTTCTTTATAAGAAACAATAAAGCCCCCTTTTCAGTGACACAAAGAAAAGGTTGTGCAAGAACAGTCAGCAAGCAGTGGGAAGGCATGTTGCCAGAAGCAGGAGGTTACTAGTCACACTAGAACCACAGTCGGAAAAGCTGAACAGGAAATCAAGCTATCTATAAAGTCTCATCCCCAGAGACCTCCTTCCTTCAGGAGGTGGGGCCTCCTGAAGGTTCTACAACCTTGTCAAACAGTGCCACCTGCTACGGGCCAGGTGTCTGAAGGTTCTACAACCTTGTCAAACAGTGTCACCTGCTACGGGCCAGGTGTCTGAAGGTTCTACAACCTTCTCAGACAGTGCCACCTGCTAGGGACCAGGTGTCTGAAGGTTCTACAACCCTTTCAGACAGTGCCACCTGCTAGGGACCAGGTGTCTGAAGGTTCTACAACCTTCTCAGAGAGTGCCATCTGCTAGGGACCAGGTATCTGAAGGTTCTACAACCTTCTCAGAGAGTGCCACCTGCTAGGGGCCAGGTGTCCAAACACCTAAGCATGAGAGAGGAAAAACCACAACACATCCCAAGAAGACAGTCATCCATCTCCCTACCCTTTGATGGTAAGTGTCGTCTGCTTACCACACCACATCAACGCCAACACTCATGCCTGTGCTTGGCACTTCTCCTCATCAACACTTCCTCTGCCTAAGCTGCTGATGCACAACTCCTTTCTCAGGTCTGTCAGAGGTGGCAACGGACTCCTTTGTATTATTGTCCCCTATCTGAGGGATAAAGTTTCCTTCCCTCGATGGCTGAACTGAACTTCCACTAACCCGGCCTTTATCTCTTTAGTTAGCCCTCTCCAAGAAGGTGACCAGTTCCCTTATCACAGAAGAACAATCTGACTTCATCATAAAAACCCAGAACATACAAACACATGAGAAAGAAAAATAAAAGTAACCCATGATCCAGCCCAATCAAAAATGAATACTGAGAGCAGTTAAGTCCTTCCTCGCTGCTTTCAATTTACAGTGTATGTGCGTATAGAATCTAATTCCGTGTGCCTTACATTATGTTTATTTTACTTAGTGTATCTCAGCCATATTTGTTGTTTTTATTCTCTCTTAAAGTTGATTTTAATTGAGTTATGATATTCCTTGCTACGTGCTATAATTCACTTAACCAATTTCCGATTGATAAACTTAGAATTGCTTCTAGTTTATCTCTATTGAAAACACTTCTGTGATTAATATCTCTAGCAAACAAACTTTGCATAGGTTCATGAAATGATCTTGGGGCAGGTTAAGGTTCAAGTGTGAAATACCACCCCCACAGTCTCATGGGCTTTAACCCCATTCCACAACTGGTGGCTGTAGTTGGTGGAATCTTTAAGAAGCAATATCTATCACCATGCACAAAACTCAAGTCCAAATGGATCAAAGACCTCAATATCAGTCTGAACACACTGAACCTGATAGAAGAGAAAGTGGGAAGTACCCTACAACAGATGGGCACAGGCGATTGCTTCCTATGTATAACCCCAGCAGCACAGACATTAAGGGCAACATTGAATAAATGGGACCTACTGAAACTGAGAAGCTTCTGCAAAGCAAAGGACACTGTCACTAAGACAAAAAGGCAACCCACT
>NW_026067937.1:3065867-3133082 GCF_014885135.2 Alexandromys fortis
GGGGGAGGGGGGGGGAAAGGGAGACGGGGAGGGAAATGGGAGGCGGGGAGGAGGCGGAAATCTTTTTTTTTTTTTCAATAAAAAATTATATTAAAAAAAAAAAGAAGCAAGGCCTTGCTGGCTGAAATAGGGCTCTAGGGGTGGGCCTTTGAAAGTTCTCTGCTTCCTTATCTGCTGAAATGCGAGAAATAACACATACATACTCCTGTCACCATGGTCTCCATGATGGCCCTCTGCCCTGATGGACTTAACCATGTGCTTAAACCAAGTCTTTCTGCCCATTATTTTGTCACGGTGACAAAGAAGCTAATGTAGATGCATTCAGAAGTGCATTTACTTAGGAGATGTAAAACCAAGTGCGTCTTCTCTAAAACGTTCAGTCTCCATCAACGTGAGAGTGCCTATTTCTCTGTACCCAGTTAAAGCCTGGATATATTTTCATACTCTTTATCAACTTGAGGAGACAGCCTAGAAGGAGACAGATTAGAGGCTACTTCCGTGAGAGCTGGTGAAAGAGAGATTAAGAAGAGTAAAACAAAAAACAAGACATTATCTAAAGAAAGGAACAGAGGCAAGCTGATTCTGAAATGCACAAAAGAAGTAGAGGGTCCTGGAAAGAGCGAAGACAGTATAGTATGTACAATGGTATACTCAGTATAGTACGTACTCAGAGGAGCAAGCTGAACACAGCCACCATGGCACAGCCTTAGTCAAGAAGAGGACACAGAAGCTGTCTCCAAAAGGTAACCCAGATGAAACAGGCAGTCCTACACCCAGAGCAAGACACAGTCTTCACGGGCTTTAGTCTAGCTGCAGGATGTGTTCCACCGTCGGGGAAAAATCCAATTTGATCACATCATGTGACTCAGAGGTTAGTGGCCTAGGGCTATTTTGAAACAGGATGTATGGTTAAAACCAGGCTACCCTGTGGACCTGAGAGTAGAGCACATCCTCAGGATAGGGAGCCTTGTCACAGAACCTGTGTGGAAGGAGGCTCAGCGAGGCAGTGGTAGAGTACAGGCCATCAGTGAGCTGAAAGATGAAGGTAGCAGGGGGCTGGCTCTGACTGGGAAGTACACAGAGAAAAACAGGCCCACCGAAAGTGACCCGAGACAGATCTGATCCGAAAATCACCCTGGGGTTTAATAGCTCTGAGCCAGCAGGTAGGTCAAATTCTGGAGCCAACTCTCTGTCATCCTCTGATGTTGCAGAGGTATATACCCACAGAGCCAACATCCCTCCTGTAGGCTGACTGGTAGTCAGGAGACCCTGAAAGTACAAAGGCAGGCCCTCTGCCTGCACCCACCCCAGTACTGAGGTACTAGATTCTTCCATCAAAAAGTGGGCTAATGAATTCAATAGACCATTATCAAAAGAAGAAATATAAATGACCAGCAAATACCATATAATGTATTTTATATCTTTAGTCAACAGGGAAAGAAGAATAACTACCACCAAGAAAAAAAAATAACAGCAAGCATTGGAGAAGATGGGGGTGGGTGGATAGGAGCCTTTATATATGACCAGTAGGAACATAAACTTGTGAAACCACTATGAAGATCAATATGGAGGGTCCTCACAAAACTGAAATTAGAACAAAATGACCCAGCTATTCCACTGACAGATATACAGCCAAAGGAAACTGAGTCAGCATACCACAGAGGTGCTTATGCCTCCACATTCAGAAAAGCCAGCGAATGGAACCAAGCTAGGTGTCCACCCATCATCAAATGAACGGATGAAGAAAATGTAGCACATGTGCACAAAGAGATATTATGCAAACATAAAGAATAATGAAATTACAACATTTGTAGAATAAAGGATACAACTGGAAATCATATTAAACAAGTTTATGCCAGATCCTGGAAGGCAAGTATTGCATGTTTCCTCAGACATGGAACCTAATTTTTAAGTTATATACTAGGATGCGTATATGTATGTGTCTAGGTGTGTAGATCATGGAACTAGAAGGGGCTCAGGAGAGGGAAGTAGTGGAATTTAAGGGATACAGAAGATAGAGAGAGCAAAGAGTACACGTACAAGGAAAACAAATCAGGACTACTGGGAAGAACGGGGACCAGGGGAGTGGAGTAGAGAGATGACCTGGTGAGAGAGAGGGGGCAGTGGAGGGGGACACTGAGAACAAAGTACAACACGCATGTCTGAAGACTCCCTGAGGGCCAGCAGGTGGTGCTGAAGGCCTTTAATCCAAGCACTTGGATGCAGAGATAGGTGAATCTGTGAGTTCAAGGCCAGCTTGGTCTACAGAGGGAGTTCCAAAATAGCCGGGGCTACACAGAGAAACCCTGTCTCAAAAAAACAAAACCTAACCAACTGAACTAACAACCAAACAAAAAACCACCACCACCACCATCAAAAGAAAAATAGAAAAAAAAACTCCCCGAAGAAATCAACCCAATACTTTTTATGCTTACTTAAAAATTAATTTAAAGACAGTAACAAAGACCAGTATATAATTTATATTAAAGAAACCTGTCAAATATAGTCAATATTGCCAAGAATGTCATTAAAGCACATATACTTGTTTTGACATAATGGATTGCTTTGTTCTAGAATATAATAATCTACATTAAACAACTTGCCTCTGAGTGTAATGAGTCTTTGTCATCCTGACATCATAATTTAACGAGATCCTGAGGCGCACATTCTCTACTACTGATGTTAACCTGCCAATTACACGGTGCTTTCAGAGTTTATAAATGTCTGCTCACAGACGTAAATTAAAATGATACTTCCCAGCTTCCAGCACTGTAGCCTCCATATAGAAAGTTCATGAAAGTTATACGATCATGGAACCGTAGTTAGGGAATGCCTTCCATTCCAGAGAGTGTGAGCCACGTGAATCAGAAAGCCAGCTCCTGACTAGATAGACCCATGTGTCATCTCTGGAAAATCCCTTGTGAGTTTCGCCACACCATCTAATAGGCGACTTTCCTATTCTCCTCCACGCTCCTCTCTCTGTCTATTGGCTGATCACTGCCTAGTCTTTCACTACTTTGTAGCCTTTAGTTGCCAAGGCTAAGAGCTCTCTCGGAAGCAGCATCAACATTTGACTCTGGTTTCTTTCTTTTTTATTTTTTTAATTAAAAAGATTTTTTTTTCATTTTATATACCAACTCCAGTTCGCCCTCCCCTCCCTCTACCATCTTCCCCCACCTCCCTCCGGTCCCACCCCCATCCACACCTCGGAGCTTGAACTGGCCCTGACTACCCTAATTGTCCTCATAGAGTTTACTACACTCAGTAAGGGATGGAAGCAGATGCAGAGCTCCTCAGCCCAGCACTGGGCTGACTGCTTCTCAAGAGAACGGTGAGACAGCGCCATTTCAGCCACTCTTCAGAGTCTCTCTAGGAAGTCGGCTTTCGCTTTTTTGAAAATAACCATTTTCCCTTTGTTGCTCATCGTGACTGTTGTACATTTTCACATCATTTTTCAAGTGCAGCAAGTTAGCCATCAGCTTCTGAGATGTGGCTGCACTCAGGGGTCTTTAGGTGAAGAAAGGCTTTGAGCCTGGAGCATCCCTGGCGGACAGCTCAGCTGAGATAGATGCCTCTGCTATTCCAGAACCTTCATCCACTCCGTGAAGTTCCTAGACCTTTCCATTGCATCTTTCTATTGCACCCCACCCCTACCCCCATCGTCATTTCTGTCTCTCGTCCCAGGAAAGTCTATGCAAACACTTCCCAGAGGAAAGCAGGCAAAGCAGCCTTAGCATTACCATTGCAGCAGGAAAGACTTTAGGGAATGCCTACTATTTAAACCTACTTGCCGCTTGCTTCTTTTCCACTTAAAGACTAAGACCAAAATGCCAAACTTTAGATATATATTCTTTAAATTGGAAACAATTCAGGAGCAGCTGTTTGCCTCCTCAAGCCAGTGTTTATCTCTGGGAAGTAGGAATTCTGTCGGGCCAGGATAGCGGGTTGTGAGACTGTGACAGGCTTTCTGTAAGAACTGCGGCTGCTTTTCCATAAAGAACATCTCTGGGGAATAAGTCATAACAGGGAGTAGAAACGACTCTTTTGTGAGATAGATTTAAGATGAATGAGAAAAACCCTTTTAAGTAAAATAAACTGGGTCCCACTTAGCCCTGGCTGGCCTCAAGTTCACCATTGTAGCTAAAGACGACCTTTAGCTCCTCGCCTCCTGCCTCTACCTCTCAAGTGCTGGGATTAGAAGCTTGCGCCACCACTTCCATTCTTAAGTGATTTTAAAGGGTAGTCTTAGTCTGGAGTGTGTGCAATTGGCCATGTGTCCTATTCGAATCCACACACACACACACACACACACACACACACACACACCTGTTAGATAGCGTTAGACGTGTGTACACAGGTGAGCTCGTTCAATGACCTGATCAGCCTTGTGAGGGCAGTTTTATTCCCACTGAACAAATGAGAAAAGTTCATTAACTTGCCTGATCTGCCAACCTAGAGAAGTCAAAGTCAGGGTCTGATTCCAGGCCTGTTAGACATCCACATTAGACCTACCTCTGAAATAGTGCTGGCCCAGGCATAAGCACCATCATCAGGTCTGCCTCCGCTCTGGTAGGCCCACACTCGTTTCACACGCGGAACCCGGTGCAGGCTGTGCTCCTGGGATACTTTACGTTGACTCACAGTCAGGGAGCACCTGGGCTGTAGTTCTTGGCCTTCAGAAAGTTGCGCCTGTTAAGGAAAGCCCAGAGAATATTGCATATGGACAACAAATGGTGTGCAAAGGGAATCTGGTGGAAGCCAGCAATGCCATGTAATCACAATGTCTACCAATGTATACTTATTCTAGTAAGTGTGGCATGCCCAGACCTCTCCTGCCATAGACTTGGGTGAATTCCCCTTGCTTCCA
Organism: Alexandromys fortis; assembly: GCF_014885135.2. Classification (NCBI taxonomy): domain Eukaryota; kingdom Metazoa; phylum Chordata; class Mammalia; order Rodentia; family Cricetidae; genus Alexandromys; species Alexandromys fortis. Next base: position 3,070,735 of record NW_026067937.1, read on the forward strand.
TGAAGCTACTGGGGTAATAACAGAGACAAACTCACTTAGACGAAGCATTTAACTGATTTGCAATGCTGAGAAATGAAGGGTGATATGTTTCTGGACATGCGTGTGGTGTTTCTCCTACAGGAGACGTCTCTGCGATTAATGAGTGAGGTTTTGATGCAGAACCACAGCTCCATTTTCTCTAGCTCAGCGACGCTTAGGGGACTGTGTGTGGCAACTCCTAGCTCACTGGTTTCTGAAATGCAGCTGCCACCTTCCTGCTTTGCCAAGCCCTCGCCTGGCAGCCCCTCATCCTACTCAAGCATATCCTAGCCCAGTGCTTGTTTGTTCATTCCCTGGCTACGGACTGATCCTTCTGAGCTTGGCAAGGAGTCAAGTCTCTAGCAATGTCAGCTTCTTCACTCCAGGCACCTTGGTTTAGACTTACACTTAAAATTTGCACTGAACACACGTCACGAGTTGGATAAGCCTTGCTAAAATAGCGGCCAGGAGTTGGATGGAGAATTTCACGAAGCGTGCAGCTTCCCGCAGTCTCTCTCCCCGATCCTGCCTCAACTGCTGACCTTTCTCTTTTCAAATGTTTTATGTCTGGCAATCTTGACTGATTAACCAATTGGCCGAAACCACTTTTTCGTCTTCTTACTTCTAAATATCTCCATTGTGATGGGCATTGTGCTGCTTGCTCTTTTTACATATTGCATAGAACCCTCAGGAATGATGAGCGATGAAGCCATAAGGTTCAACTTGACTACACTTAGTGTAATTACCTTTGTACATATCCACTGGGCCTTTCTCTCGTCTTTGCTAAGGTCATAATTTCTGGTCTCCATTCAAATAAAACAGACGTTCATGTGAGCTGGCTGTCTCCGGGATAGCTACTCTCCAAATGCCAACTCATTGCCTGGCATATGGTTATGGTGGTCATAACTGCCTAGCTGCTGAGAGCATATTAATAGAGTGATTTAAAAATTCAACATGATATTTATAAATGCTGCTAACAGAGGCAGAGTCCTTAATGTCTGGGACCCCAAGGAGCATACCTCGGTCTCTCGGATACGTTCCATGAGCTCCATCTCCTCTTGAGTCTGCTCTGTCCAGCCTCCCTCCATCACTACCGGCTGCAGAGGGCTTTGGGTGGGCACCATGGTGGCTGGCTGACGGGCTGCCACTCGCCGCCCTGGAAAGAGGAACCAAAAGATGTTGCTTCTGAAGGTAGGTTTCCAAGTTTTAGGGGAATTGGACTGACTTTCCAGGCATAAATTGTTCCACCCAGGGGCAATAAATAGGCTATAAAATACTAAAAATATCATAGAAGCCGAGATGACTAAGGTGATACTATTTAGCAATATTCAAGTGTAGGCTTTAAATGGCCGTGGCTGTACAGATGGAAAAGGAAGACAGCGTGCTGACTTCCACCTGGCCCCCACACAGCATCTGTGATCTGGCTCAGCAGTAATTTAGTCAAATAGAATTCACGACCTCACTCAGTTCCCATCATTCCTTCCAGTCTCAGAGCATATGTTTTGTTCTTTTCACTAATAACAAGCCTTCCCCCACAATTAGCCTCACAGCCTGGGGATTAAGTATTTCTGCAATAATATTAACAGAAGAGATGGGAGCCCCGTTTTTTTTCTATCTAATAACACCTCCTGAGCACAATTTGCTTCTGATGCCTCTGCGGAGTCCTTTCCGCTGCTGAAAAGCTGGAGGAAGAGAAAGTATTTGTTGGAATACTGTCTTCTGAAGAACTGCAGGCATGAATTATTAAGTGCGGTGACTAGGGTGTTTGCATTCCTTCACGACCACTTTGAATCCTTATACAGGATTTTCAGTCATGCTTATATGATATTGCTTTCTCTCTCTGAGTTGAAGGTGCGTACGGCTCCGAGTCCCCTACTGCTTTCTAAACTTCTGAAATAAAAAAAATAAAAAAGCCATGTTTATGTTGTGTATTTTGCACTTCTTTCAGTGAGTTTTTGCTTTAAGTTCAGTACAGAAGGAAAATGGTAAGGAAATGGTTACAGCTACAAGCCGAATGTGTGAACGGTATATAGATAACAGAAACCCAAGCTTCCGTGAAGGCTGAGGCAGAAGGATGGTGAGTTTGAGGCCAGTCTGAGTAAAAGCCAGGCTAGCTAGAGCAATTTTAGCATGCCTCAAAATTAAAAAAATAAAATAAAAATCTAAATGAAAAAGGGTTGAGGACACAGTCCAATGCTGTCATGCTTACTTCCCACATTCAAGACTTGGGATTCGATTCCCATCACTCAATAAACAAACTGAGAAAGGGGACATTGGCAGGAGCTGCTGACCCAATGTTCCACCACAGTTTCTAAGGAGGCCAATCCGGTGAGTAAACTAGAGAGCTCGGAAAACGAATGAAAGTCTCAACTTTGCTGCCAAGACCCTGTCAATTTGAAGAGTCTCAGATGATGGCTACAAACAAAACCCTAAAAATAATTCAGGACTTGCGGAGGATAAAGACCGTGTGTCTTTACAGCTAAAACTGATGAGACGATCTAGCAATAAAAATAAGTGACGTCAATGGCTTCTCCGGGAAGCAAGCACACAACATGCCTCATCGTGTTTCACGTGCTGCCTGTGAATGTGGAAAAGCATCATTGGAGCGGTCCATAAGTCACAGGGACGGCATCGCTAGGTAACGAGCTTCAGACCACAGCAATCTTAACACAAATCCTTAAAAATAGTCAGTTTTTCATCCAATTTTATTCACAGAGTGCAGATAATATTAATTTATGAAACATACATTTTAATGGATTATACCCTAACAAATATCATATTTAGAATGCACCGTGGACATTCAAATTTTGTTCAGATACACAGAGTTCAGCAATTGCTTCTCATTTACACAGCTGAAGGGCAGTCGCTGAAAAACGGAACCTGAGAACTAGATTACATGGCATTCAGTTCTGTCACCTTGCTTCTAGAGGTCCTAAGCAAACAAATACATCAGCACCATAATGCTCATGAGAATGCACAAAAGGCTTCAGTCAGTGGAAAGTTTTTCGTAATCTATTGTAATTTACATATGTAAAGATAGCACAACCTGAAGCCAAGCAAAGAGGTTCTGTAGAAATTATTTCATTTCCTTGTTATGGTTTCTATATATTCTACTTTATTTTCTATGAGACTGGGGGATAGCGACGAGCGGGCTGTTGGGGACATGCCTCTTTCCTGCTCCTACCATTCCATCTGAAGGAGGTGGAGCTCTACTGACAGCGGATGTCTTGTCCCACTGGAAGTTGGGGAAAACAAGCAGAGGATTCTTGTTCCGCTCTTGGTTTTCTCTTAGAAGCTAGAGAGTGTGAGTGCTTTGTTGCTGTTTCACATGGCCTTGCTCATCAATTCTCTGCACTCCACCCCTTATTGGGACCCCCACCCTTTTCAATATCTGTGTCTGGGAAGGGATTTTGGCTATCAGATCCACCTGGTTCGTATGCAGCAAAGGCGATACTTGCTCTGATTTGTAATACTGAGATTAATTAATTTAAAAAGCCAAGTTAGGAAATATATTTTCTTCTCAGAAACGCAGGTATCAATATTTATTTTCTATTATGTGTTAATCATGCAATAACTATTTGACAAAAGCTACACAATCACAAAATTGTTACAAAATAATTACTATTATTAATAGTACTGATCATACTTACAAATGAAAACCAATTCGCTTAATATAGTTTTTTGTACACAGTATTTGCTGCAATGACCAACAAACATTCATACCTCCTGTTCTAGGCAACCCTCAAGATGTATAAAATTAAGCAATGGTTGATGTCTATAATCCCAGAATTCAGGAGTCTGAGGCCTAGAGATCATGATTTAGAGACTATTCTCCTCCCTCCCCCTTCTCTCCTTCCTTCCCTCCCTCCTCACTCCAAGTTTTTATGAATTGTGCTTCAGCTAAGACTTGATTACCATTTATTCTGATAATCCTTGTAGCTAGCCTAGGCTTTTCATGAGAGCAATCCATATAATTATGTGTAACTGCAGAATACATGCCGGTTTTTAGGGGGAGACAAGAACTAGCACTGACTCTGAAAAGAAAGGACATCTGTGGATAACTCCATAATGGACATCCACTAACAAACAAAGCATCAACTGTTTAGGTGTTGGTGCTGTGGCTGAGACCAAATTGCATTTAAATGTCTTTTTGCAAATTAGAGTTAAAGTTGGAGGCATAATGTAAAACCAGAATTCAGCAAAGGCGATTTTTCAGGTGCTATTTTCAGTAATGTTGCTTTCTACAAATTTAAGGCAGTAAAGCTTGGAAGATTCCCTGCAGTGAATGAATTGAAATTCCATTCATTTTTTTTTTCCTTTCAATCATTCTAAAACTAGTCAGGAACACACTGAAAGAGTGGAACATTTCTCATCTGAGGAGGATAGTCCCGGGAACAAAGAACTACCATAACATCTTGAGGGCCATAGGGGTGGAGTTCAAGATGTGACAAATTGCTTTACCCCAGGATTAGAATGCATTGTGGGGGGACCCCTGGAAAAGAAGTAAAAATAACAACGAGGGAGAATCCAAGAGGGTCAGAGGGGGAAAACTTGAGGTAGAGGGAATTAAATTTTCTCAAGAGCCCCAAATTTTGAAAGCATATGATAAATCTAGAAAACCCATGGGTGGAGTGAACAAGGAAACAGAAGACCTTATAGACAGTGGGGTCATGGAGGCCCACATGAAGACGGGCCAGACTTGTTTCTAAGGGTGCTAGGGAGCCTCAGTAGCTGGGCTGCCTTAACATCTTTGTGTTTTCACACGGTCATTTCAATTCTAGAGTCTCACCCTTGCTCATCGTGCCTGAGTACTGAGTTGGTGGTCTGACTGCTGAGCCACTGAAATCTTGCTTCTCTTGGAGGTTGGTATGTATAGCCATAGGCTACAACATCTTTTTTTCTTTTTTTTTTAAATCTTACTGAAACTGATGGCTGCCAGAGTGGTCCCTCCCATCAATCTCTGTCTTTATTATAATCCCATCTGCATGCTAAAAGACAACCTTCTTGTGCCAGTACGGTTGATAGTTGCTATGGTAACAACCTGAAGGAATCATAGGAGGGAAAGGAAATGATGCTTGAGGTCCAGGAAAATCTCTGCTCTCTCCCAGGAAAGACAGGACTATTTCTCACTAGTGGCTCTTCTCCTTCCTCACACCCCCTCCATGTATCTTACTCAGTCAATCATTTCCCAACTTTAAGACTTTATTTGAGGTTTATCTCCCATTTCTCAGGGTCTTGGCCAAGAAGGAAAGCCTTCTTCAATTATGAGTCAGTGCTCGGTATTATTCTTAGTTCCCAACTGTGAGAGGGGAAAAGGACCCAGTTTTTGGAAAACAACAACATGAGGGAAGCTGGTAACCATCAGATGGATGCTGTGAAGACTTGAAGCCAGAAGATCAGTTAGTTAGAAACCGTTCTACTAACCCAGTTATGGACTCTCTGCTTGAATTTGGATAAAGGCAGAGGAAACTCCTCCAGTTAGCTTCTCTGTAGCTATGATAAAACACTGACCAGAAGCAACCTGGGGAGTTTATCTGGCTTGAAGGTTATAGTCTTCTAGAAAGAAAACAAGGCAGGAACTCAAGCCATTAATTATGAAGAAATGCTGCTTGCTGGCTCGCTCCCTGTGGCCTGCTCAGCTTGCTTTATTATAAAATTCAGGAACACCTAGCCAGGGGTGGCATAGCCCCAGTGCGCCAGGCCCTCAGACACCAGTCACTAATCAACGAAGTGCCCCACAGACATCTATAGGCCCAGCTGATGGAGCCAGTTCCTCAGTTAGGTTCCTTCTTCCTGGGTGACTATTTTTTGTCAAGTTGACAGAAACTAACCAGCACATAGACTTAAGGGGGTTGGAATTCACTAGTGTTCAATGCAACTCAGGGGACAAGATTTTCTAAAGACTCGCTTGGGGAAAAGAGAGAGGGGAGTGATAACAAGGACGACTTGCAGCTTCCTGGTGGAGAATGCCTGGATGAATGGTGGCAGAACTTCTGGTAGAGGAGACTAGAGAGGTGTTGGCACTTAGGTGACATACCAGCTTGAGTCTGGACTTGTCCCCAAATACTCAGGTCACAATGTCTAGTAGTTGGATAGCAGACATTTGGAGTAATCACAAAAAGTTTTCTCATAGCCGGAATCCTTCCTCAGGTAAGGAATGGATATTGGCTATCCCAAAGCCAGAGCTGCCTTCTACATTGAGAACTATATGCACTGTTGTTGAAGCAAGACTCAAGGGCTGAAGACACAAGCCAATGTTTATAATGAGGAGCTGAAATTCTGTGATTATGAAGATTGAAATGCATTCCTTACTAGACTACAGTCCGCAGAACACTGATTCTCTCTGAACAATCACCTGCATCTCAGGTGCTTGAAACAGTATAAAGTCAGGAACCTGAGATTCTGCGGGGAGAACAATGGACGAGGACACACACACTGGCCACTGTTAGCTTTGACTATGAAAAGCATATCTTGTGCTGTATTAAGAGAGTCCTTGACTCCCTGAACATGGCCTTGAGGATTTCACAACTGCTCTGCTCTAATTGCTAAAATGAAAAATGTCCCATAAGTAAGCTTTATCTCCAGTAATAAAATACCAAGGAATAACAGCGAGATTTTGCTTAAATATGTAGGTCTTGTTTTATTTAATCCTAAAGTTTCTATAGTGTCACTTAAGGGAGCATTTCAAACGCAAGGACAGACAACCCTTACTTTTCTCAGTGCAAATGCAAGTCATGGGGTATTCCTTTTAATATAAAATTTACAGATATAAAACCAGTACCAAATGGCTATGCTATTAGATTTTACACCTTGTTCTAACTTACACAGCATAATGTTTTTGGAGCATGCATTGGCTAACTATTCGGTATCAAGCAGTAGAAAATAATTATTGGTAACCGTTGTTCCATTTGGAATTAAACACAATGACCTTCATCCACACTGACCTTTCAACTGCCGCATCTTGTGCCTCATGGTGTCTAAATCAGCCAAAATTTGGTCCTTTTTTAGCCAGTTTTGTTTCTTTAATTTTTCTGAGTTCTGTGGAGCTACGGTAAAGAAATAATGTTTTGCATAGTATACTTTTGTCAAGAATAACTTATCATAGCTACCAATAACTTACAAAGAACTTTCTGCTTCGAGAGACAGATTGAATTAGAAAGATGTAATTAAAAGAGGAAAGGGCTGTTAAAAGAAGCTTCATTTGAAAGATGAGAAAGCTTAGTGCATTTCTGTATAGAACAGAGGCAGGCCAGGAAGGCGATCAAAACTACTTTATTGTATAGATTTACCATATGCAATAGCCATATTTCATTTTCTGCTTCCACTAACTGTTTGGTGGTGATGAAAGCCTGGCTTGGGACCATTCATTTTTTTCAAACATCCACCTACTGCCTAAAGGTACAACTCCTAAAAATGAAAATGTGCAGACACATCGTCCTCAGTGTAAATTAAACTCGTTTGTTATTTTCTAATGGATACCATTATTCTCCACCTTATAGACCAAGCATCTCTTTATCAACTAAATTAGACACTTCTCCATGCAGAATAATTCATTCCAGTAAGAGAAAAACAAGCAATTGTGTAAATATGTGCATATAGCTGTCTTTGCACAAGCTATTAATTGACTGATTGGCTCTCTGCATAAATACAATATCCTTATGGTGACATTAGACACACTTTATTCATTTTTTCATGAAATAAAGTTTATTTCCCCCTCTTTTTACATGCTGTCTAAAAGGAAGCAAAAACAGAAAAACCTTACCATTTAGAGGCAGAAATGGCTCACCACAAGACACCCAAATTGCAATGGGACTTTTGAGGATCTGGGCAAGCAAAGATTTATCTATGCCCTCCAAACAATCCAATCTGTTTCCCATTTTCATTTTTGAGTTTTCTGGGAAAGAACCAACATGTTTACTCTTGTCAGTTAATAATGAATGAATATCCTTTATGAATTCATTTGCTCAAAGTATTTTCTTCTTCATTGATGATTTTCATAATTATTATGAAAACTGGAGCCAACACACACATTTAGTCAGAAATGTCACAGACAACCAAAGAATTGAACATCCTTCCAGATACTTTAAAATGGAAAAATTATTTAAAAAGTAACTGAAACACATGAAGTTTAGTGACATTGCTGGGTTGCAGCACAGCTGAGTGATTTTAGCAGACGTGTTCTTCCTGCTTCCTGCCCTGTAAGCACCGTGCTGAAACACTTCAGCTATTTCTTTAAAGTTCTTCTGTGGATATTGGTGGCATAATGCCGAAACTCAACTCCAAACAGGAGCAGACCACAAATGGTGCTGCCTTGCCCCAGGATGGGCTTTAGAATATGGGAGAAGAAAGGATGCTTAAATAGGACCTCTGGTCGTCCTGAGGAGTGGAATCCTCCTGACAGTCCTGGGCAGTTGTTCTACTCTGTTCTTCAAGAAGACTTTTAAAAGGAATTTGAAAGAACTGCATTTGAGATGATTACCCTTTTAACACTACGTAGAGGGAGAGCCCTGTACTTTGAAAACCATCCAGGTACAAGTTGTTCAAATCATTGTTTCTTAAAACTCATGGAAAAATCAAACAACATAATAGACACATTTACAATAAATAAAAGTCATGACTATTTGATAGATACCAGCCAAGCACTGGTCTAATATATGTTTATATTCACAAGGACCAAATATAAATTATATGAAAAAATATTAAATATTCATTCAAGTAAATATGCATATAAACATGCATATATGTGCATATTTACCCATTTTTGTTTTGAATGTGTCCATTCATAAATTAAAGTAGAGAAAATTAACGGTCAACATGATATTCTTAGAGGGTTGGATTCTTTCATTGACTTCTTTATTCATTTATATGGCATGTGCATATGTTTAGGCATGATTGCCTGTGTAGGTACATGTGTCTGCTTGAGGCTGGTTTGGGAATATCATCCTCTATCATTATCCATCTTAATTTTGAAACAGGCTCTCTCACGGATATTGGTGATTGCTCTTTCAGTGAGGTTGGCCATATAAGGCCCCAAATTTACCTGCCCAGGCCGCCCAAGCCTAGGGTTATGTTGTATACTACCATGAGTGCTGGGGACCTGAACCCAGGTCTTCACACCTGCACAGCAAGCATTTGACCCACTGGGCCATTTCCCCTGCCCATTTCCCCTGAGATGGGGTTTTTAAAAATACCATTACACTGGGAGAGCTCCTCTTCTTGTGGCTGGGACCGAGCCTTTTCTAAAGGAGCTCCACACAGCTTTTGTCTCTCCTGTCTCAACTTTCTGCCAGGTGACAACCAGCACCTCTTCCCTGTGGGAGATACAGCTCTTGATCTTACCAGTGAATCAAACCTGCCAGTGCCTAGATTTGGACTTCCTGGTCTCTGTGAAAAACATAGTTTGGTTTTAGAATTGCCTCATCTCTTAGAAAAGAATATTCCCAGGACTGCACAGAGAAACACAGTCTCGTCTGTATGTTATTTACTTTGGCAACCGGGTTCGAGATGACCCGAATTTGAGTGAGCGAGTACATTGGGGATGGAGGTTCACTTAGTTCATATTCTGACTCAGGTGGTCTTGCCCCATTGGTGGGATCTCGACCCCAGAACCTGGTTAATTCACTGCTGGTGAAGAAAGGAAGGGGGTGTGGTCAAGTCTCAGAAATGTCTGATATCCAGCAGAGGGCAAACAGGAATGTACTACATTTTCACAAGATGGGGGAAATTTATAGAATTTTGGTAGGCCAGCCATCTTTGGTAGAAAAAAAAATGCTTCTCACACTGTAGTGTTTTATTTTAATAGAACAAAAAGGAAAAAAAAAAACAAAATCACAAGCAGATACATTCTGTTGTGAGCAAAAGCTCCTGAATAGAAAGATGGTCAGTACTGTGCAGGGATTGGAGAACTGCAGGTCCAGAGGATAATTATTTTATCTTGGGCTTATTCCAGCCCTCCAGAACAGCCATTCCTCACCTACCCAGTTATTGTCTGAACTAACATTGTGTGGACAGTAGGTAAAAACATTTAAAAGGCTATTAACAGACCAAGATTACTAGCTTGCACCCATCCAAAAGCTAAAAATGTCACAAGAAAGCATCTTGAACTTATAAAAAAGCTTACCACATCTCTGATATACCCATCAATATATTTTAAACTTGACTTGATTTATGACTTTATTTGTCCTGTGAAACCATAAAATGGCTTCCATGTTGGAACATAGAATTTGGGGGAACAATAAACTATGTTCCTTAGCTTTGGTTACTCAAAATAACTCCAGAATAAACTATCTCTTATTCCCTTTAAGATAAGCTTTTCTTCTTTTAATCAGCATTTAATTCCTTTGCTTCTAATGAAAAGTCTGTAAGAAAAGTGATTATTGGTAAATCTAGGTACAGATGTGAGGATTGAGGTAGAGATGGGTTTAAGACCTTGACCAATGTCATTCAGCTTGGAAACCTGCTATTCTGACTCCCAAACCAAAGTTTATAAGCTCTAAACCATGACTCTTAAGACTGGAGTAGAAAATCTCACACTGAGAAGCACACTGTTGTATCACACCTGACAAGAAAGGAGCATCCACCAGAGCTTCTAGGGCTTCGCAGAGCAGGGGGAGCAGCAAGGTCAGGGATGGAAAAGAGGGCAGGAAAAGTAGAAAACAGAGACCTTCCCATCAACAGTGGGAAGAGAGTGCTGGTCTAGCAACAACTTTTTCACTACTCCCAGGTGATTTGGGGTCTGAGTTTTAGAACAAAACAATGTTAGTGCTTTACAAAGTAGTTAAATTACCTACTGTTGTCAATTTTATGAATTAATTTATTGGTTCAGTTCTAAAACTAGAATATATTATTTATTTACTTACTTATTAAGAAAAGTAGGGACACTATGAGCATCTTATTTTCTCTGAACCACTTACAAAAATCACTGGTATAATTTTGAAATCCTTGCTGTGGTGATTGGATGAATCATATTTAACTTTTTGATAACGTAGCATAACATCACCAACTAATGCCCATAGAAGCTCACCAACCTTTTGTATTTTGAACAGCTGTCTGTTCTGTCCCAAGAGACTCCATGCTTCTCTCTTGTGTCTCAGGGTATCTCTGGGTGAGGGTCTCACCTATGGCCCACAGAACCAAGCCGCTCAAAGTGAGTATGTTGGTTCCATCTCTGGTGTAGATTTTGGTGGCTGCTCTAGTGAGTCCAAGTCGTTCTGTGCACTCTGCAAGAAGCTGCAAACTACGAGTTGTAAGTAATCAATAGGAGGCACTGGAGAGCTGGCTGGGCAGTTACAAGCACCTACTGCTTTTGAGAGAACCCAGGTTCTGCTCCCAGTACCCGCATGATGGCTTCCACCTACAGGTAACTGCAATTCCAGGGCATCCAGTGCCCTTGTGTGACCTCTGAGGGTCCCAGACATGCATGAAGTGCACTTGCATGCAGGCAGAACACAGAAAAATAAAAACAATTTTTTAAAAACACTAATAAAAAATAATGATGACATTGAAATTATATCAAGCTGTCAGCCACTGTAGAAATCTGTAAAGCCCTTATTTTCAAAAAACAGATGCTGAATAACTGGGATGTTGATTTCTGATTACAGGCAATTTTTACATCTGTTTTCTCTAAGTTAATATGAGCTGCACCTGGCTTTGAACATTCCCTGCCCTAAAGCTGAAGCCCAGCAGCTTATATACGGTGATATATTTTTCCACGAGACATTCTTGCTTAAAGCATGTAACATCTCCTTTCTTTTTGTTATACTTAAAGTGCGTAACATCTCCTTTCTTTTTGTTACACTATAAGATATAAAGTGGCAATACTGCAAATGGGTGAACAGTTTTAATTAAACAAATAATTAATTTTCTAACCAAAACTCTCATACATTATCCCCTCCATTTTGCAGAGGGAAAACAAATCTAAAAGCTGGCCTTGTAGGCCAACAAGATGGCTCAGACTGAGCGTGCCTGCCACAGACCAGAAGGCCTGAGTTCAATCTCTGGGAACTATGTACTGGGAGGAGGGTATCATCTCCGTCAGATGGAAAGAGAAAGAGAGGAGGCCAGTCTTGTAGCCTTGGGTAAATCTTGGGGTTAACTTTTGTACTTTGCTTTGTTCATTGAGCAATAGTTTCATTTTGGAAAAGATTCACTTTTGTTTTTATGTTTATGGCTGTTCATCTCTGTGTGCCCATGAGTGCAGATGCCCCAGGAAGCCAGAAGAGTGTATCAGATCCTAGAGAGCTGGAGTTACATACAGACTGTGTGGGTTACCAATAGGAGTGTGGAACCCAAACTGATGTCCTTTGCAAGAGTAGTAGATACTCACAAACATTGCGCCATCTCTCCAGACCTGAACAACAAGATCTTAATAAGAAAAGCCAATTGTTTTCAACCCCAGAGGTGAGTGACAGGAAGTGGGTAGAAGGAGTTGGCAGGAAAAAAACCATACTGTATAACCTTATAAAATAGGTTATTAAAAGTATTAGGAGGGTTGTTGAGACAGAAATATCACTTCGGGGGGCTCTCCTGCCATGACTACACAGTCTCTAAGGCAGTCACATAATCTCTAACAACTCAAGCACCCCCCATTTAAAAGTGAAGTGAAAGACCTTGTCAACAAACACGTGCTCAGAAGCTCTGAATGAGGGGCATTTAATGTCCAAGTGAGGGGCATTAAAAAAACAAACCAAAGCAAACAAAAAAACATTCAGGTGATAATCAACTTGCAGTGCAAGGGAACAAGGAGGAAAAAGGCATTCTGTTTACCAAGAGGGCGAAGACAGCCTGGTGGTTCCATTTTCCCACTTCCTTTACATCTTTGTTCTGGGTCCCTTGAAAACCAAGGTGCTAGTTTCACATTGCTTCTAACTTTATATTCAGAGAAAAACCATCAGAAATGATGCCTCTGGAAAATGGAAATCTTCAACTCCTCAGCTCAAATTGGTAGATGTAGACAGGGTTACTTGCTGCTCAGCTTTGAGGTACTTCTTGTCCAGAATTGCCACCACCATTACCTCTAAGGACACATACAGCATTTTATTACTAGCCACTTACCTCATGGAATGTTCCAGCCATAATCAACTTCCCATTCCGATATCCATCCCCATTTTTGTACGCGATTATTTTTACTGCCTTTTTGTAGGAAGGTACCACTTCACTATGGAATGTAGTGCATGTGCGTGCCTTCATCCATAAAGATGACAGACGCTCTTCGTAATATCTTAGAGTGTTTTCAGCTTCATAAGAAGACAAATCAGCCTGGTTTGTTTAAAAAAATAATCATTTACACAAATTGAATAGTTTCTGTTTTGTTATCTTGGCATATCTCTACTCCCCCTTTAAAGTCCACATATGTGTGTATGTGGTAGACCTACATTTTATAGTGTCTTCTTTATGTACTCTAGATACCTAGTGTGGAGGAGGAAGAGAGTTGGGCCAAAATTCCTCAGTTCTCTTTCTAGCCCTCTCACTGACTTTTGAGCAGTTGGTCTGTCTTTCTGACTTGCTTTTGTTTTCTTTAAATGTTGCTGTATGTTTGTTTGGGTTGCAGAAAAAAGGAGACCAGGACCAAAGAGAACCTGGGATGGAAGTAAGGGAATATGAACACTACAGATACTTTCTTAATGAACAGCTCTAGAAAGAGGCCTTCCATTGGTGAAAGATGAAGGAGGAAGATAGAACATCCCTTAGAAAGCTTTCCCCAGTGTCCTGACTAGGAGCCTGCCTAGATGCACAGGCCCAAGCTGAACTATTGTAACATAGAGGAGTCCTTCCAGTTACCTCTGCAAAACCAAATACCCTCAGGCTTCCAGATGACTGCTTCCTTTCTTTTTCCAGGTTATTACTTAGGGAGAGTTCACTGCAACCTGTCACTGTCCACCTTTAGTATAAATCAGGTTTGGGAGACAGTGGAGTGAGGTCTAGAGACAGGCAGGTGACTTCTGAGGGGCACACCAGGCTGGCAGGCTGCCACATTTTAGTATTACCTCCTTTTTATTCTGCTGTTTAAATCCACCCTTCCCCGACCCCACCCCCAGTTCTTTACACTGTGATGTGGGAGTCCCCTCTGTGTGCTGTGATTACCATTAATGAACAAAGAAACTGCTTTGGACCTATAGCAAGGCAGAACTTAGGTAGGCAGGTTTGGTAGCAGCATTTTCTTGGGTGGGCTCTGCTTGCTAGAAGCAAGCAGCAGCATGGCTTTTTAAAGAGAGGTCTTACTGATTCAGCGGTAGCAGCCACTTGCACTTTCAAAACAGCAGCTTCCTGGCTGTGGGCAGTGGTGCTAGCATGAACTCTGACTCTTTTGGGAAACCAGGCATTTGAATTGGAGTTGTGAGCAATATGCTACAGCTTGCTTGGTGACAACATGGACCAGCTGTATGCCTAGAGATGTGGCGTTCATTGTGCATGGCTCTCAGAGGCAGCAAGCAGCTTTGCCTTGCTGGGCTGGGTTGGGCAAGCAGGTAGTAACGTATATACCCTTGTAATGGTGCAGCTTAAGTTTTAAAAAGCACTTAGCATTTTAAGGAAGCATTCCTTAAGCATGGGGCTTTGGGAGAGCATTGAAGGGGAGAGGTAGGAAGGGAAGCTGAGAAAAATGTAGAGCTCAATAAAAGTAAAAATAAAGATGAAAGAAAGGTAACTCCATGTAACAGACCATAGATTAATAGAAATGGTTTAATTTAAGCTGTAAGAGCTAAATCAGTAATAACCCTGAGCTATTGACAAGCAGCTAAAATTAAAAAAAAAGCACTCCTTAACAATGAAGATACACAATTACCCATACACAGTAGGACAGATTCAGACATAAAAGACCTCTAAATGGGTGACAATGTTAGATAAATGTGCATAGGCTTGGAAAAAATAAAACAAAGAGTATAGATATTTGGAAAAGAAGTAAATGGTTTTTAACAAAAGTATAAAGTCTTTAAAGAGACAGAGTATAGATAGTCATAGATTAAAATAGTAAAGATAATAAAATAAATATTAAAAAGTAATAGAGTAAAAACAAGCCATATAATGATGAAATTCACAGAGAGTCTTGATTATGTATATTATTGTGTTATCTTTGAATTTTTTGACTATGAATAAGTACAGAGAGATATTTCATTAAATGGGCTGCTAAGCTAAACCAGCATGTATATTATAAAGGTATCATGAACTCCAAATTTGGATCTAAATATATGTTGCTTTGGAAAAGAGGCTCTTCTGTTGTTTCCACAGAGGATGAGAACCTATGGAGACTGGTGTGGTTTGATGAAACAAAATCCCACAAAGGTCGCTGTGAACACACCCAAAAATTACTACACCCAACAATCAACAGGAAGCAGTATGGAGAAAACTACACCCATATTCCTAAATCTTGTCTATAAATGTTTCTTTATATTTAAAAGGTGATATGCTATAGAGATTTGCATTGGTATTGATCTTGGTTTATTGATACAAATTTAAGGTTTATTTTGTTATACTGTATATATATATATGTGTGTGTGTATATATATATTTCTGCTCTTGATTAAGGTATTGTGATTGTGCATCTCATTTAAAAATATAATGTATAATTAAGAAATACAGATAAATAGAGAATCATTTATAGTAGTCAAGCTTGTAGTCATGTAAGTTAGGTTTTCTAGATGTACAGAGAAGTATTTCAGATGGATAGGAATTCTTCAAATCTTTCAAAGACTGCAGAATATGGCATTTAAAGTGTTTTAAGAATTTAGGACTTTTCATGACAGTGAGACACATGTGCTCCTGGGAGCACCAAATTACTTCAAGAGAAAGATGGGCATTGAAGAGCCTTCTTATGGAGTTGGTTAGCCATTTGGGCAAGAAACTGTTCTTGCCTGGACTGCTTAACTGGACATGCAGAACCCATAGACAAATGACTGCTGAACTTGCCTAAAGGTGAGATGATCCTTAAGGGTTCCTGCTTCATGAAAGAGTCTGCTAGACATTCTGCAGGACACAGAAAAATAGTGACTGACAAACCACCAATATAGGCAGAACTGTCTTTGAAATTTCCTGCTTCGTACAAAAGTCTGCTGGATACTGTGGGCCTGTAGGCTGAAGACAGATGCCCCAATAATACAGAAGAACTATTTTGGGTGACTGTCCAGGTAGCAAGACGTCACTATCAATTCTAGAGTTTCGGAAGTTGCTTACAATGCACTTTCTTTTCACTTTGGTAATATTATATCCTTCTGGTGTCTTTGATGGAGTTGAAGAATTTATAGTTATAGTTACAGTTTTTTTAGCTATGATAAAAGATAAGGTAGATATAAATATTGTAACTGTAATTCTTGTTTGATACCTGCTTTTTATATGTAATTTACTATGTTAAAGTTAAAACCTTCCTTTTTATTTAAACAGAAAAGGGGAGGTGATGCGGGAGTCACCCCTGTGTGCTGTGATTACCATTAATGAATGCTTTGGACCTATACCAAGTCAGAACTTAGGTAGTCAGGGGAAGCTAGGCTGAATGGTGAGAGAAAAAAGGGCAGAGTCAGAGAGAAGCCATGGAGCCACCGCCAGAGTCAGAAGCTGGAAACTTTAGCTGGTAAGCCACAGTCATGTGGAGATACACAGATTAATAGAAATGGGTTAAATTAATATGTAAGAGTTAGCCAATAGGAAGCTAGAGATAATGGGCCAAACAGTGATTTAATTAATTCAGTTTCTGAGTGATTATTTCAGGTCCAAGCTAGCCAGGTGGCTGGGAACCAATAAGTGGCCTCCAACAACACTGTTCAAGTTGAAGGGAGGATTTTCTTTTTTAAAATGGTGTCATTTAAAATTAAGGTCACAGAATGTGGCAGAGTTAGTCCCCTACCACTACCCCTAGGGCTTCTAAATGGTATTAGGTATGGATGCATGAATTCTGCCACCTAGCCTGAACTACCTACGTGTCAAATCCTCCCTGAAATGTACCATGCTCATAAAAAAGGAGCTTTCCCTATCGACATAGAGCAAATGCTGCTGTGCTAAGCAAAGACTCAAAGTCACTTCCCGACCTAAAGGCTACACAAAGAGAAGGGAAAGGTGACAGCAGCCTACAGCAGCAAAAGTGCCCGATTCACTCCAAAGGCTGAACAGAACTATTAGAAGACAATGCAATTTAAATTGCAATTAGAATAAAGGAATCAATGTTGGCAGGATGGGAAGGTGCCTCTGAGGAAGATAAAGTGGATGCGTGGAAGTGAACCTGGATGTGAGGCCAATCTAAATGCACCCAAGTTTCCAAATCATTGTCGCGTGGGCAGTGACAGAGCTCAGCTGGATAAGTGGGGAAGTACCTTGGCAATGCTGATGACCTTGAATGGCTTTCGTGGCAAGGACTTCTGCTCGGAGCCGGAAACACAGAAGAATGGAGCGCCCGGAAGCAGCTGTTTCAACCCCTTCTCTGCCCGCATGGACTGTCCACAAGCCAGGCAGAGCATCATTTTTTTCTTTCCATCGGGTGAGAGGTAACAGTATCCCTAAAATACCGGAAAAAGATGCTTCCATGTGGGACTCCTAAACCATGAAGGCATTTTTGCATAACTCTTCACAGCACAAGGAAAACACATTTGTCATCATCAAATGCTAAATTTAAAACCATAACCCAAATGCATTATTATGCTTCTCAATAATTAAGTTTTTACATGTATTTATTTATTTGGTGTGTGTATGCTGGGGGCAGGGCACATATGGGTGGAGGTCAGAGGACACCTTGTAGGAATTGGTTCTCTTTTTCCATAATGTGGGGTGCATGGACTGAATTTGGGTCTTCAGGTTTGCCAGCAAATGCTTTATCTGCTGAGCTAGCTCACCAGCCCCAGTAATTAGAAAATTTAAAAGTATTCCTTAACTTTACAATGACTATGCAATACTGAGAACCCTAACTTCTATACAAAATCAAGATTTCTTTGAAGAATGACCAGTACCTCTTAGGAGGCAGAAAAACTACAATATAACATCTTGTATATAAGGGACATCTTGTTGTGCACAGAAACTAATCGATCCTGGAGTTAAGGAATAAAATCGAAAAAAAAAATGCAAGAGCAAAAATAAGTGTCCCAACTGACTCAAAGAAGGACAATTTGAGACTAGAAAGAACAATTTGAAAAGTGTGACTGGATTTGAGTATGTAAGCTCACAGGAGTTCATAACAAGGCTATTAATACAAGTAAAAAAATGAAGCGGGGGTGGGACCTCACTTGACATCATGCAAAAATAATTGTGGTTGGTAGGCAATGACTTGAAAACTAACCATGGGGCTGTTAGTGTAGCAAATTCTTTCTAAAGGTGGCTACAGTAAAACCATTCCAATGCTGTTTACATGTCCTCTCGACTGGTGACATTACCGTTCTTCTGGTCAAGAGGTACGGTGCTTTTCTCCTCTCCTCTGTGTTCGTGAGCAAGCTATGTCCTTGACATTGGCCCAATGACAGCCGATGTAAGAAGCAAGCAGGTGCATGAAACCAGCTTGCAGTGTAGCGCCTGGCTCTGTAGCTACAGTTGGAGCCCTGAGGTCACACAGAACTCACTGGACCAAGCTTCATGAGAAGTGGATGGTTGGAGAGTCAACACTTGTGGGAGACTCCATCTTGGACTATGCAGTGCTCATACACTAAAAATCCACAAGATGATGAGAGCCACTTTTGCAGCCCTTGTCAAGACCAGCAGAGCTGTCCGGCAGAGCTCAACCCAAATTGCCACTTCACAAGGGATATACATTTTTTTCAGTTGATTAAGTAGATGTCCAAAAAAGAATCACACATTTCCTCTGCCTTTTCTTTCAGACCATATTTTTGACTACTGAAATATTATAATGAGGTAATATTCTTATTAAATCTTTAGCTAACTGATGTAGAGATAGAATTGACTGATTTGAAGCAAAATGATGACATTAGATGAATCGACATAGAGAAATTTTCAGGTATTGGGCTGAGGAGAAATTCCTTCAAACCACTAAAGCATCATTAAAAACAGAAGTTAGGTATAGGCTTCAGAGACCTGAGTATCTGAAGAACACATGGCAATCTGTGAAGGCTCTGTAGAAAATGGTAAGCATAGGTTTAACAACAACTTTAGTGTGAATCCTATTTACAGAGATCGTGGAGAAAGAGAACCAAGTCAAATGGCACCCCAAGTCAGAGCGTGCTGCCTGCCTATGGACCATGCTGTAAACATGATCCCACCTGAGGGTCTTTTCTCAACCTTGACTCAAACTACCAACGATAAAAATGAATTTTTAGGACAACCTAGAAAATTTGGTAAAAATAGTTTATTATACTGCCCAAATGTCACTGTTCATTTTTATTAATCATGACAATGGCCTGATGATTTTGTCAAAAATGATCAAAATTATAAAACTGCATGCTTAATATAGAGGTAAAATAATATCATATCTGGGATTAGCAAAAGTGTCTAAATCTTAATGAATATGATGCATCAATCAAGATTCACTGTACTAGTGTCTACTTTAGAAGATGTATAAAATTTTCCACAGTAAAACAAGTAGTTTTAGATAGAGGATGTAATTTATTCTACTTTTCATAATTTCCTTTCATTCTTTCCTATTAAAAGTCCCAGAGTCTAAGAGTCTCATCAAAAATCAGCATTCATGCCAGGCATGGTGGTGCACACCTGTAATCCCACCCTTGGAGGCTGAGAGAGGAGGGCTGCCAGTCAGAAGCCAGCTTGGCCTCTGTAGCAAGACCCCGTCTGAAGCAAGCAAATTAGTGTTCAGCCTTATATGAACTTAAGCTTCCCATGGGGGAAAAACCTCCTGCTTTATTAATTGACCCTATTTTTCTTCCATCTTTGGGAAGAGGGAACTACTTACAGGTTGATCAATGTTTTCTTTAGTGACAGATGACGTACAAAGACCGGAGGAATTCGCTGCTGTGATTTTCCGATCCAGGGCAGTGCTGTGAAAGGCTATAAATGTTCTAGTATTTGCCACATAATGCCACTTTTGATTGGCAGCCCCATTGCTATGTGGCTTGTATTTCTGAAAAATGAAAGAGTGACAAAATATGGACTCAGAAAGACAGGCGAGTTTATAAGATGGTGGAGCAGGCATTCTTTACTGGATAAATTTAGAAATACAATTACTCATAACTTACTGTAAATGATGGTTACTGTCAATATTTAGGAATTACACACAAAGCTACATAACATTAAACATACTTGATTCTCAAAACCAAAAACCAAAAAAACAAACTAAAATTTTGTAATTCCACTATTTTTGACTCCTAACACTATTTTGTGATTTTTTTCTGACATTTTAAAAGAACATTAATTATTTCTTCTTAGAAAAATTATGCTTAGGAAATTAGGGAAATTCCTAAATAGTTGAACCTGCAGGACATTTTTTTTAAACATTCCCTTTAATAAATAAATTGGCAGAATAAATGACCATGTGTGCACGTGTCATATCTGTGTGTGTTGTGTGTGTGTGTGTGTGTGTGTGTGTGTGTAAATCATGAAAATATTTTAGGAAAAGTTTCTAGAATTATTATTGATTAGATCATTTAAGATTATGATATTGACCAAAACAGCATTTTTAGAAACATTATTTGACTTTCTGCTTTCCCAACTGTATTTGAATTTACCTATTATTTTTATGTTCTTGCCTACCATACATGCACAATATCTCCCTAAACACCAACTCACTAAATGAAAACACAATTTGTCGACATCTCAATATGCGTTTGATTGATATTAAAGGAAGTGAGTTTTTAAAAACCCAGCTTTAAAAATTCAGCTAACTATGCAATAGAAACAGGATATGTGTTTTAGTTCTATTGCTTGCATTATTATGGAAAGTAATTTTGTTATTTGATTATAACATTCTATGAGTTATCTCAAGTGTAATTAAATAGACATAAGCCGGCAGGTTAGCGACAGGGAAGCATATCATGCCTCAAGGAACTTTATAATTTATAATAACTACTGTGCCTGGTAAGATATAAACAGCATTGAAGCTCTTAGCACTAATTTAGTGGGTCAGACAACAGAGGTCCCTCCACGATCTGGAGAACCAAAGGCTAAATTCTCGAGCAACAGGAAAGGATCTAGTGGTATTAACCTGAAGGGACTCGTTTCCACTTATAGATACATGAATGTTTTCTCAAAGACTTATTTAATACATAAAATGGAAGCGCTGGTAATGGGAAGATACCTGGAAGTTAGTCGGAATTACCTTATGATTAAGTTTATTCTTTATAAACTAAGACACATTGGGGGTGACATTCATATCTCCAACTGTTATGAAAATGAGTAGGGAGCGGAATGTGTGCCGCGTGAGGCTTCACCTAGCTGTGGCCCCTGTTGAGGAGCCCCCATAGGAAACATGAAAGGCTGTGTGTGCTGCGTCTTCAGCACAAATGTCTAGTTCTTATTTACCACAAGGACAGAAAACTTAATTAAGCGAACTTCAGAATCTATCCAGATTGCTGTGTCCTGATTTGGGATTCCAAACTGCAAAACAAGTTTCCTCATTAAAAAACACAGAATAAAGCAAATGTTCTGTGGAGATGATTATGCTGTTTGGTGGAAACCAGGGTGCAGCTTCCAGAAGGTGGATGCAGAGCTGGGACGCTCATAAGCTGTTTCTTGGCCTATCAGGCAGCATCACACGTCCATTTGTGAGTGTTTGGTTCTAAGGAGGGGTGACAGGAAAGAGCGTCAGGGTCTCTGCCCCAACCTCAAATGAAGCCTGCATTAGAGGTACTGCAAGTGAGTTTCTTAGCAGAATTACGACTGTGGGCTCATGACCTCCCAAAAGAAGGACAAGGTCTCTTCCTCCAATATCTATGCCGTGGGGCCTTGCCTGTGCTCCCCATCAATAAATTTAGGTGCACCAAAAAGCCATCACCTTCTGAGGTTGCAAGCTTCTGGAAATCTGTAGGGACAGTTTCTCCTGCTTGCCAGTGTGTGACTGTAATAACTGTCCCCACTTTTGACTACCAGCAAGCCTATATTCACCATTGACCAGAATAAACCCAACTGAGGTATCTCAACATACTCAATTTAAAGTCTAGGCAGGGTATTGCAAAAAGTATTTTAACAGTGACATTAAAAACAACATTCTAGGACAGCTATCCCTTTGCTCTGTAACAAGGGGGCATGGAGTCTCGCTGCAGCTTCCTGAAAGGGTATAGCTTCTTGTTGGCCTGTGTGTATCTTACCTGAATGATAACTGGATAGCCCTGGGCTTCATTTTGAGCCTTGGTCATAGACACTGCCAGTACAAGGTCAGGGTTACTCACGAGGTGAAAGGTCCTTAAGAAGACAGAATTAGTCCCACTATGTAACAGACTGTGGTTAATATAATTGGAATTTCTATACATTTCTGCTATGTAGAAACCCAGTTTTCTTTAGGTCTCACCGTCTTATCAGAACAAATAAGTTATGATACTCCAATATAGATATTATCCATATAATAATTTATGTATAATGTATAAACAATAGTTTGTGTTTATCATGTTTAATAGTTCCTCATAATCTATGTACCCTATTTAAATTACGGTACAGTTTCTCTCTCTAGATTCTACCTGCCCTGATATATCTTTATCGCCCTACGCTTGCTGTTACTGAGAAGCACTGAAGATGATGAAATGAAGTTTATAGTTTTGCTGCATATGATGGAATCCTGGGTCCATCTCTTAGTACTGTATGGCATTAACAAACTCCACATGTTTCAATTTATCCATCTGTGCACTGGAATAGTGTGCACCCTGTGGGAGTTGAGTGAGTTAATGCATGTCAAAGTAAATACCATAAGGGAAACTGTTAGTTGTAATGGTGCATTTGCTTGGCTTTTTAAAGTATTTTCCTGGGGCTGGATTGATGGTGCAGCAGTTGAGAGCACATACTTCTCTTCCAGAGGACTCAGGTTCAGTTCCCAGCTGCCACACTGACCCACAACCGCCTGTAACTCCAGCCGTGGGAGCTTGGGTACCTTCTCTGACCTCCACAGGCACCTGCACTTGTATGCTCATTCCTACACACAGAGAGACACATAATGGGTAAAATAAATCTTAATATGTATTTTCTATTAAATTCTCATGTTTCCAAAGGAGATTTTCTAAAACCCAAGATGTATGTTGAGCATTTTAAAGATTTTATTGGTGTGTATACTTGTATATGTTCATGTGTGTGTGCAAGCCTCTGGAGGCTAAAAGGGGGAGCTAATCACCATGGAGCTAGGGCTGTAAGCCATCCCATGTCTGTGCTAGGACCCAAGCTTCAGTCCTCTGGAAGAGTGGGAGTGTTCTTAACTGCTTAGTTCTCTCTCTAGCCCCTATGTTGAGTTTTTTTTTTTTTTTTAAGATTTATTCATTTGTTTTCACGTGTGTTTTGCCTGCATGTTTTTCCATATGCCATTTGCATGCCTGGTGCAGATGGAGGTCAGCAGAGGGTACTGGATCCTCTGAAAGTGGAGTTATCAATAGTTGTAAACCACTGTGTGTGCTGGGGACAGAACCAACATCCTCTGGAAGAGCAGCCAGGGCTCTAAAGCATGGGACCATTTCTCTGCCCCTCAGTTGAAATTTGAAAGAGATCTTGGAGCTAGTACAAATCCTGAGAAATTAATTTCAAATGACTGAGTGAAAATCCTCATGTCATTTTTCTTATATCACTTTGAAACACTAAAACGAATATTCAAACAAAAGATTATTACTCTGGATTTTGTCCCTATTTTCCTGAACATGGTTACATTAGAGACCAGTGGTGGCATTTCTGTCATTGAAAATATAAGTAACCGACCTTGAATATAAAATGTAATGGTGAGAATAAAAGGACAGAGAGAAAATGGGGATTGTATATATATTACATATATAATATAGAATATCTTTTTTCTAAAGACTTAAAAAACGTTCAGAAAGCTTATTCAATTTTCTGAGAATAAAAACAACCCACCCTTACTGTAAAGAATCACAAAGTTCTGGAAAATAGAAAACTTAAAGCCCATCATATGGGTGAAAGATGGTCATCTAATCTTACAACCTATTTTCTCCTCCATAGTTAGTTAATGGGGTACCACTGAATTTCCAAAATGGATATTTAATTTTTTGAAATGCCTCTTCAGCTTTTGTCAGGGCTTGGTCCTGCAAGACCTCACCTCTGTGGGCTCAGCTGTTTTCATACATGTGTATTTCTTACATGTGTATTGGCACTCAATAATATTCAAATGAGCAGATGATTGCTGATGTCCTGCAGCGACCCCCTGAGATGTCACTACCTTAGGGTCCACATTACCCAGAATAGATCCACTTATGACTTAATGCTTGAAATTACATTCATCTTGAGATCATTGGGGCACATTGTTTCCACCTTGCTCTTTTGTATATAGGGGCTTCATGTGGAAGTTTCATAAGCACATGCTTCTTATAGAAAGGAAATACTTCTTGCTATTGGTAAGTACCAATTAATGGTACTGTCAAAACAGGGAAAGACAAAAGCATTATAACAGCCAACTATCCCCACCAACTACCCCTCATTTCCCCATGGCTTGACACAGGATAGTCTCAAGATGGTCAAGTTGTAGAGTTCCATAAGACTGAAACAGACTTTAGTGTTACCCATGCCTAGAGTCTTCAGAGCTGCTCATAGCCCATCAGCTAACAGTTTTAGGCAAATTTCTTTTCCTGTTTTTAACTGCCTTCTAGGCTCCTTTCTCTCCAGCACCCAGAAGAACAAATGACCTAGCTAACCAGGACTCAGAGCCACAGGTATCTCTCTCACAATGGCCATGGAAGCACTTCCAAGCTTGCCCAAGTCAGAGTCACGTGGTCACCCCCCCCCCATGTTCACCTGTACTCAGTCATGCCTGCATCCAGATCTAAGAAAAGTCTGGATTTTAAAATGGGATTTCTGTGCATGTGAATGTGTATGTGTCTATGTATATATTTGTTTCATATGTTTTTACTTTGGTCCATCTTCTCTTGGTAGTTTGTGTGTTTTGTTCTATTCTAGTTTGTTTTCTAAAGGGAGAGAGACAGAAAGGTGTGGAGGTGGGTAGCTTGGGTGTTGGGAAAGATCTAGAAGGAGTTGGGGGAGGCAAAACTATATTAAGAATATATCATACAAAAAAGTCTTTTTTTAATTTAAAAAAAAAAACAATCACAGGACCTTTACCATGATCCAGAAAAACAAAGAAGAAAGAACCACTAAATATAGCGCATATATCTTTGTACGCTAGGCGTCTAGTTAGAGGAACAAGAATCTTGATCTTTTTAGTTCTTTGCTGAAGTTCCACCCCTAAAACAATACCTTCAATGACCCATAGCCTTCATCTGTGGTGGTCAGGATGCAGGATGGTAGTTCAGTTTTCCTAACTTTGCTTAGAGTTGCTATGTATTCTAATATGTGGTCAGTTTAAAAGGAGGTTCATGGGTTGCTGAGAAGAAACTGTTTCCTTTAGTGTTTGGTGGAATGCTCTGTAGACGTCTGTTAGGCCCATTTGATTTATGATAATCTTGAACTCCAGGATTTCTTTATTCAGTTTTTGTCTGGGTGGTCCGTCTGCTGGTGAGAGTGAGGAACTGAAGTCACTCACCATCACTGTGTCACGGTCGGTGGGAATTTTGGATGGAATAGCATTTCTTTTATAAAACTGGGTGCCTCACATTTGAGTTTGTAAATGTTAAGGGCTGTAACATCGTGGTATATTTTCCCTCTGATGAACATACAGTGTCAGCTGAATGAATAAACTGTGGTTCATATAACTAGTCGTTTGCAGGGATAAAAGCCTATTCTCCTATTGTTCATCCAGTTTGGTGTATAAACCTCACAATTCAGCGGGTTTACCTGCTTTCTTCCTTATGTGTCCAGCGTTGGTTCCCATCATCAGATTTCTTCTCCACCAAAACGACCTTTGTGCCCGACCGGGGTTTGCAGCCCTGTACACCCAGGACCAGCTGAGGAGCGGCAAAGCTAATGATTCGCCTATTTCTGTACTCAAATTCCTGATGATGCAGCTTCTGCAATTTACTGTGCTTTGGGAAATGGCTAAGGTTAAAAAAAAAAAGCCTATTAGTGACCCAAAAACGGCCCCGGAAGTGTATGCACTGGAGATGCTAAGTTCTGCTGGTCAGAGCTGCCTGTGGGCTGTGTGTTAACTTGCAGTGATGAATAGAACCGAAGGACAGCAGTGAGGCCATCCATCAGCAATGTGCTTCTAAGCTGGGGGGGGGGGAGGTAGAACCCTGTGGCTGGATAGATGGGTCAGCAGGGATGTGTGCCGGCTGCTCCTTTAACAGGTCTGAGCTCGGTCTGCAACACCTACATCCAACACTTAGCTCACAGACACCTCTAACCCCAGCTCTGATGGAGGAGTTACTTTCATTTAATAAAGAAACTGCCTTGGACCATTTGATAGGCCAGCCCTTAGGTGGGTGGAGTAAACAGACGGAATGCTGGGAGAAAGAAGCCGAGTCAGTCAGTCGCCATGATTCTCCCACCTGACACAGCTGCAGGTTACGATCTTCCCTGGTAAGCCACCTCGTGTGCTATACACATTATTAGAAATGGATTAGATCAATATGTAAGAGCTAGCCAATAAGAGGTTATAACTAATGGGCCAGGCAGTGTTTAAAAGAATACAGTTTTCGTGTAATTATTTTGGGGCATAAGCTAGCTGGCGGCCAGGAGCAGGGCAGCAGGAACGCAGCTCATAGCTTCTCACAACACAGCTCCAGGGATCCAACATCATCTTTTGGCCTCCACCAGCTTATACTCAGATATGGCATACACACACACACACACACACACACACAGAGAGAGAGAGAGAGAGAGAGAGAGAGAGAGAGAGAGAGATGTTAATTTAAAAAAATTAAAGTAGAATCCTTAATTCATTTTTTAAAAGAAATAAATGTTTATTTAAGAGATCTTTTGAAAAATTTGCCAGCTAAGAGAAAGCAAGTTCATATGGAAAGCAGTATAGTTAAGGAATAAAAGGTGAAATTCAGGCAAAATGAGGAGGCAGGGGAGAGGCATGCAGAATGAAAACAGAGAAGTAATTGTGTTCTGTGCAAACTGAAATGTTTTTTCTTCTTGCTGCTGGGTTCTGGGCTCCAAAATTTCAGCAAAGAACTATCATAACCAAATAAGGAAATGCCAGGAAGTTAATTTAAAGAAATCTCTTACTTAAGGACCACAAAACATGAAGCATATGTGTGGCATATCATCAACATCGAAATACACTGGCATATTCATCCAAAAGCTCTCTTAAGCCTCCACTGTGTGTGTGCTCTAATGGTAATGGCTAAATCTGTGGAAACTGTTTGACTCACATGTGCTAGTAGCCACTATAACATCAAGCAATCAAGCAAATATCTAAAGATTGTGGAAAAATACAATGCATGTTATATTCCTAACATTTCATTGGATGACAACCAGAACAAAAATGTTTAAAAGGAAAAATTGTATTTTCCTAGCTTCTTAAGGTATTAAGAACATCCTCGTTAAGGTTTTAGTAAGTTACCCACACGCTCATCCAATGAATACAAGCGTTCCGATTCTATTCTAAGTTCTCAGGAGTCAAAGGCGGCTGGAACTACCATTTAGTAAAAAGAGTCCATCAGATACCCAAACATCATGTCAGCCTGCACAGGAGGAGCTGAGGGGTAAAGAACATGTCCTTCCTACATGTCATAGATGCTGTGATCAGCATCACAAGAGAAGAATGTGCACGCGGGCACACACAGCAGCCAAAGTAAAGATGTTAAGGAATGTGCTTGTAGCCGCACAAGGAGAGCTAAGACCAGACCGAACCTTCCAACAGGAATCCCATGCAAACGTTACCTGTGTTTCTTTTGGGGCTGCACATTTTCCGAGAGCTCTTCGTCCGTTTTCTTTGGAAGGCTGTCGCCATTAGCAAGGTTGTACGAAGGGTCCTGCCAGGCATACTTGGGCATCCTGCGACAGGTTTCCATGCGGAGATGGGCTCTCGCATGTGAATCTCTGTCAAGATGCAGGGGCAAAGTCAAGTCTAAGAGTGCTGATGTATATGTTCACAGAGTCTCCAGCTGTAGCCTGACCACAGCCTGCAGGATACTGGCACTTCTGTAGATCATATTTTCACAGGGGTGCCTAGATCGGGAAATCCACTAATGCACCTCTGTTGGTAGATGCCTACAAACAAAATCCCTCAATGTCATAGGCTACAGCATTTATTTTTGTTATTTTAGTTTAGAATGTGGGTCCATGTATTATATTTCAAAATTCTATTAAAGCTATTAAACAGTAGTTTGAGCAACTCATAGTGGACACGAAATGACACTCCTCACACTGGTGCTTAAGTGGCTCCTGATTTTGTACAAAGCAGTATAGCTCAGATGACCAGATTGCAGGTATTTATTCTGAAGATGATATTATAGAATCTTCCTCTCAATAGAGGAGCCGAAAGTGACTCAAATCACAGCTGCATGCATGTTTTCTAATTGAGAAAAACACATGAAAACTTTAGAGTAGCATAGTAATTTTGAAAACTCAAGACAAAGGGGCAGGAGTAGCAGCCACTGTTCAGATCCGCGGACTCTGAACTCCAGGTTGTTCTTAGAACACATCTGCCTTGAGTAAGATCAGGACAGAGCATTATGAAGACTGTTCTGCTGAGGGAGGTATAAACACACAGGCAAAGCAGCATGAATAATTCAGTCCTAATATGCAGCTGGGTAAATAAATTCTTTCTCTGGGATAGGCTGCGATCAACAAGGTAGTGGTGATAATTTGGTGTAAGCACCAGCATTATCAAATGACTGAAGTCTTCCAGGCCAACTCTGGTGTTAATACATCTGGCTTTGCACGTTTCAGTGCCAGGGCCAGTGATGCTTATGGGTATGAGGTTGGAGCGCAACCAAGGCCTCTTTCCAAGCCCAGGCAAGCTTCCCTGGTCAGCATATCCCCAGTTGTTGAAAAGACGCCAGTGCCATCTTGTGTTTGAAACAGAAAGCACAGCTCCTCCACCCTCACCACACAGTGTCCTATAGTCTACTCTGAATTCACCAGCCTTTGCTAGTCCTGGCAAGACAAACGCAGTCAATTCTAGAAAAGCATTTTTAAAATCTATCTTGTTTAAATAATTAATCAACCAAATCTCTTATTCATAAGATGCATATTCCACTAGTTATGTATTTCTTTCACCAATATTTATCTAACTTCTGGTATATGCCAGGTATAGAACTCTCTGTGCTGGGTACAGTAATGAACAAGACAGGTAAGGTCTTTGTTCACTATGCTCCCATTGTGTTGGGAAAAGGAAAGATAATAGACAAGGAAATGAGTAGCCACAGCTAGCTTCCCTGTAGAAGAAAAAAGGACACTGCAGCGAGGAGTTGCTTTGCTGCCATCTGCAGTGCTTTAGAAGTGAAGCCAGATTCCTCTCTGAGGCCAGCTCAAAACTGAGGGCCCAGAAGAATCTTGCTATTGAGGAAGAACATTCTAGTCAAAAGCAAATAAATAAATACAATTGAAAACATCAAGAATGCATTGATTCATTTGAGGAACAGTAAGATGCTGACATGTCAGAGTGAGTAGTCATGGAGGTGGTTCCAGACAGAGCTCAGGAATTAGGAAGGGACATTCTCTGCAATATTGTGAGGAATGAGAAGGCTGTCCCCACTTTCTGTGCTCTGTACTTGCTTCCCATCAGCAGGGATGTAGACTTAGTGCCCAGGCTCTTTCCCACACTGCTCCTCCTTACAGGCTTTGGCACACATCTCTCCACAGAACCCAGCAATGAAAAAAAGCCTGCCTTTCAGCCCTGAAAACATACATACAAATAACATATGGACTGAGTGGGTTATATTTAGAAACATATATGTATGTACATACATGCGTGTGAGAATAAAAAGAGAGGTCATGAGTTTGAAAGAGAGTAAGGAAGGGTAAATGGGAGGGTGTGGATGGAGAGAAGGGGAGGAAGCAATGTTGGAATCAAATAATCTCAAAAAGAGAAGAGAAGGTCCCTTTTAGATTTATGTTCCCAAAACTTGCTTGAATCACCTTTCTTAATCACCTTTCTTAAGTCACCTCAGTTCTTACAAGCTAAATCCTCCAAAGATGCAGACTGACGGATTCCAGAGAAATCACACAAGGACTTCCTAACGTGGAGTTTTGTCATCAAAGATGTCTTACCGGTCAGGGAGGAAGGAACATGAGAGAGAGCAATGAAGGATATGTGACATGGAAGGCCAACGGGGGCATTTCGGAAGAAGGTGCCTATGGCAGAGCAGAAGGGAAGGTGGAGGAGGGCAGTGGGGGTAACTCATGGTGGGATGGACTATGAAAACCCATGTCTTTTCATGACAACTCAAAAAGAGATAACTAAAAACACAATTAAATAGATACAGAAGACATTGTCATTGGATATAGCTCAAAGAACGAGTGAAAGTTATGTTCAAAGAGAGACAGCCAGGTATATTGACAAGCGAGGACTGAAGGCCTGCCAGCTAAAAGTGGAGTTCATCACAGGAAAGCATGAGTTCAAGGGGCAGAGATTTCTGAGAGCTGGTCATCTGTCTTAGGGTTCTTTTGCTACGAAGCCACACCATGACCAAAAAGCACGTTGGGAAAGAAAGGGTTTATTTTGCTTATACTTCAGCATTCTTGTTCGCCACTGAAGGAAGTCAGGACAGGAACTCAAACAGGGCAGGAGCTTGGAGGCAGGAACTGATGCAGAGGCCATGGAGGATGCTGCTTACTGGCTTGCTCCACATGGCTTGCTCAGTCTGTTTTCTTATAGAACCCAGAACCAGTAACCCAGGGATGGCACCACCCAGCATGGGCTGGGCCCTCCCCCAAGGATCCCTAAATGAGATAACATCATACAGCTGGATCTCATTGAGGCATTTCCTCAGCTGAAGCTCCTTCCTCTTTAATGACCTGGCTTGTGTCAACTTGACACAAAACCAGTCAGTAAATCATCAAAGCAGAATGAGCTTCCTTGTGAGCCAGTGGCACCTGGACTCAGGGAATCTTTGAGAGCCTGGGTCACAAAACCTGCCTGGGGTGTTTGGGTGAGAACCAGCAACCCGGTGTGCTGGGAGCTATGAGTTCCCGCACCTTAAGGACTCCAGGCCTTGTCGTGACTGATCCACAAAGCAGATCTTTGCTCTAGAAGGTTACTCCTTTTTCCTCACTCTGTTTTGTCTGAGTGCAGCCTGGTAATTTAGAGGCCAGAGGAAACATTTTTCAGAAGAATGGAAAGCTTGTTAGGAAAGTTTGTGTCCAATTACCTAACTTTTATAGGAGACGCCACATGGGAGAAGAAACTCTCCGAAAGCAAAAAACTGCTTGCCAGTGCCTGTATTGTTTGGAGACCTGGACTAGGTGAATGAATCACTTGTCAGATTAAGAAAAGTGCTTCCTAAAACCAGCTTGCTACAAGTTGGTAGCAAGGCAGGCCAGCAGTGGCTCAGCAGGTACAGGGACCTGTCACCGGGACTGGCAGCTTGAGTTTGATACCTATAGGCCACAGTGGGAAAAGAGAAGTAAGTCCTTATCTTCTGACTTCTGCACCTGCAGTGTGGTGCATGCATTGCATGCGCACACGCGCGCGGGCATGCGCATACACACACACACACATTCAAAATTAATAAAGGCAAAAAAAATAAATTTGTAACAAGGATAAGTGAGTTTGGCAATCGCTGGGCTCAAGTCTGTATGAACTCATCATACCCTTATTCTGCCTATGCAGAGCATGTGGGGTTGGGTCTTTTGCCACACAGAGGCCCCAGGTCGGACAAGAAGGCACAGGGCGAAGAGGCCCGACATGAACATCTCCATGTACAGCACTGTCTAAATTTAGTGAAGTCACCACAGATAGGTGTGTGACAAGAAAGAGAACTTGAGGCAGAAAGAAAGAAAGAAAGAAAGAAAGAAAGAAAGAAAGAAAGAAAGAAAGAAAGAAAGAAAGAAAGAAAGAAGTATCTGCAGTGAGCATTAGGTATCTTCAGGTCATAGTTTGTCACCTATTAGAAGCTGGTATGCTAGACAGCAAGAAGAGATGTGTCAAATGGAAGTGACCATGAGGTAAAAGCGGGGCCATTATCAGGCAGGGCTGAGGGCCATAAGAGGGAAGGTTATTACTCAGCTTGTCAGCCTAGGCTCTCCCGGAAGCACTGAAGGTAAGATAACTGTCCACAGATGGACCTTAGAGAGCCTAAAAGGATGGCGTTATGACGATCTTCCAGAAAGCGATTTCAGTGGCTCAAAAGGATTCAGTGTTTACTGGGACAAAACATGGTGAGAAAGAAAGAGAGGAAGGAAGGAAGGAAGGGAGGGAGGGAGGGAGGGAGGGAGGGAGGGAGGGAGGAAGGGAGGGAGGAAGGGAGGGAGGAAGGAAGGGGAAAGGAAAGTGCCATGCTAAGAGAATGTTGTAGCTGCATCGCTGAAAGGAGCGGAAGGTGATGGTTAAGGCCCTGGTTCTATTGGTCTGTCAGAAACTGAGTGAATACGGTATGACAAGTGATGGAGCTTCAGAAACGTCTCTGAGTTCCCTGCATGGGCTCCACACTGCCTCAGGTGGAAGAGCTGCAGTCACACAGTACTGGCCCCTTTTCCAGCCACAGTGATGACTTACTTACAGAGCGTCTCTGGGAGCATTTCCTGGTATTAAAGCATCATTTTGCATCTGAGTTCCCTCTGGTCCTTTCTCTTGCTTCTCTTCTTCAACAACGACTACAGGTTTATGCACAACGAGCTTGCCCCCAGACACAAGGTCACTTTGGACTTCTAAAACGAGAGCTGAGAAGAAATGAACCAATTGCAAAGACATATTAGTCACGACTGAAGAGCACCAGGAATTCAAAATTACATACTCAATGAAGGGCAAAACCTTCAGCCTTTGGGCGTTCTTTAAACTAAGAAGTTGGACTTCAACTGGATGCTTGCTAATTCTTTCCTCTGGAGATTTACTTAGACAAAAGTACTAATAGTAGGTATTTCCGAGGTTAATTTAACGATTCTCTATTCCAATTATTCAAACAAGCTATAGCATTTCCATATACGTCTTTAGATGGTTCTCTGAGATTCAGACGCAAGCATGACATCCAGTACTGAGAAAGGTGTATAAAACTGTGGGGGATAATGGTTTTTCCTTACCTTGGTAAGGAAAGGGGAAGTCCACAAGGGAGAGAGAGAGATATTCCAAGAGAAACTCAAAAGTCCAAAGACAGGAGTAGGGGTAGGGGTGGCAGAAGTCAACCATATTGTTATGTTGTTCCTCTGCCGCCGTCCATCTTGTTTGTTGAGCCAGGGCTCCCTACGGGGAACTGAGCCTGGCTGATTAGGCTGACTAGTGAGTGAGCCTGTCTCTGTCCCCAGTGCTGGGATGGCAGGTTCTTGTAACCACACTTGACTTTTCACAAGCGTGCTGGCAATCAGCCCCAGTGACGAGTGGTTTACTGACTGAGTTGACTCCCCAGATGCTAACGACAGTTTTTGACATTCAAACAGCATACTGTCCTGAGACGACAACTATATAAGCCAAGAAATACAGCATTGGTGTGTGGGTTCCCCACAAGCCTTTCTCTCCTACTTAGTGTATAAAGAGTTTACCTTTTAGTATTGGCCTGCAGGGACAAAGGCAGAAGACAAAGAATACTAGAAACCAGTGCTAGAAGTTGCATTCCCCCTGAGAGGTGTCACTGTGGAAACACTAGGGGAACATCAGGCCTCTGTGACATGACCTTCCTCCTCCCGCATGGCTACATGCATGTGGACTTGGCTTTCTGGACATGCAGCTAATCAATTGCCAAGAAGCTTTCTGGAAAGTTCCTAAAGTGGTTGGCAAACAAGGATAAGGTAGCTCCCTAGCCAGAAGTAAGCCAGCTACCACTGCCTGGTTCCAGGGAGTAAGACAGCAGGAAGGAGGCTGAGCCAGGTAGGAATCCATGGCCCACTCCCAGTCCTGTCCAGGCCAAACGAACAATCACCAGTGACCTCAGACATAGACTTCAGCCTGGGAGTCCAGGAACAAGATGATCTATGTCCCAAGTTCTTTCCTTTCAGCCAAGAGAGGGCTCTGCAGACTAGAATCTCTTAGCCCTGCCTATTAGATTGATGACATAAACAGATGGTACAACATTAAAACATGATTGGACATCTAATCCTCTTTCCTTGATGGGAATGCATGGGACTCACAAATTACATATCTGTAAAACAGAAAAGGAATTATGTTGAATTGTTTTTCTTTAACCGTTGGCTCTTCGGAAGTATAGTAGGTAATAAAATATGCAACCGTGTTAAATACACTTTAATGAATGAGGCTAAAGAGCCAAACAGCAAGCCGCAGAGCTGAGACATGGACTGTTTGAATAAATATGATTTTAATACAAAGCCATGCCATTGGATGTGTTGGGGTATTGAAGTAAGGTACCGCCAAAGCTTACCTTCCTCCTTGCACAAGCTGCAAAAGGTTTTAATCTTGGAAACGTCAAACTCAAGGCTTCTGAGGAGGACTTGCTTCCTTTGTTGAGCGATGGAGAGGTCAGGATTAATCCAGGCTTCTCCGCATGAAACATATACCTATCAAAGAGATGCGTCTGGGGGCTGGTGTGGAAGGGATGGAAACAGCTCAGAGTAGAAGCAGTCCCAGTAGTCAGGACCGTACGGAGGGTGAACAGCCAAACTACAGTGTCATGGAGTACTACCCAGTAATGAAAAGGAACAAGCCGCCCACAAAGGCACTGGTTCTGCAGAGCGCCCAGCAGGCGGCACAGCCTTAACTGCATGCATGCTGTTAGACCCCAGGGCCTCTATCATGGCTGGCCAGTAATGCCAGCCTCTCATGGAGCACAGCATGGAGCAGGGGAAAAAAAAACAAAGCAAAACAAACAAACAAACAAAAACATTCCACATCTTTTTGCAACTCCTATAAGTCTGTAGTCATTTACAAATAAAAAGTTTCAAATTTTTTTTAATGGAAAGGAAGGTAAGGGGGAAGGATTGAAATGAAGGGCTAATCAGAAGCTGGCCAAATGCGACCATGGCCCAGATGGGAGCTGCTGGTACGTTTTGTAAATACAGATTTCCTGGGAAAGAAACTTGCTGATTTGTTTACGTGCAGTCAATGGCTGGTGTTTCTGTAGAGACCACATAGTCACCAAAGCCTAAGATCTCCACTACCTGCTCTTTAGTGGAAAAAAGATTAAGATCCCTTGCAGAAATGGACTTGTAGTATCATATAAACACCAAAATACTAATGTGAGGATATGGCGAGCAGTTTAAGACATGTACCACTCTTGCAAAGACTGGAGTAGGTTCCTAGCATCCATGTTGGGTGGCTCACCACCACCTGTAAATTAACTTCAGGAGATCCAACACCCACTTATGGCCTCTGGAGGCACTGCATGTATGTGTATAAACATACGCAAGTGTACACATAATTAAAAACCAAGATCTTTTTAAACACACATACATACACACTACTGGATATGTTTTTGCTGTCTGTGTGTATATGGTTTTAAGGCTGGCCACTCTGAATCTGACAACCAATAAGAGCTCATCCTTGGGAGAAGCTAATTCTCCTTCTCTCAGTAGTCATGAGTTACCTGTGGTTCTTTGCCTAGGGATGGGACTCTATGAAATTGTTCCCTTCTATGTTAACATGTCTGCTGATATTGCCATTGCTCTGGTCTTGTTTATGCATATACATACATACATACATACATACATACATACATACATACATATATATTTGTATAAAATAAAAATAATCAAAGAAAGAAGGCCACCAACTTGAGAGTGGTTGGGAGAAAGTGATAGAATTCTATTTTAATTAAAAACTGTAAAGAGTTCTTCAATTAAAATGATATAGAATTAACATTTCTCTTTTAAGGTAGCTTTAGCTTATTGAACAATGTTAAAATGTGCATTAAATATTGATGTGTAATTTCTGGATAATAATAGTAGAAGTAGCACTGTTCCTCATCCCATGTATCTGTTTCTTAAATGCCCTTAAATACATTCTCTTCTCTCCTTCCTCCCAACCTTCCAACCCTCTCCATCGACAGAGTCCCTCTACATAGCCCAGGCTAGCCTTGAGCTTCAAGATCATCCAGCCCCAGTCCCCTGACTGCTGGGAGCGTGGGACTGTGTCACCACACCTGGCACATATTCCCTTAAAGACAGGAAAAACAATGACATGCTGAGACCCAGGCGGAGGAGAACCCCAGTGCCACCTCTTGCCATCATCATACACTCATCACTTAGCTCTTTGCATGAGGATGCAGGAAGGATCCTCTTAGGTTGTCCCCTTCTTGAACATCAGACTTCCCATTCTCTGACAGACACTACGGCTAGCAATTGGCCCCATTACAATTTCCCCCCTCACAGTGCAGTGAGTTAAACCCTGGTGACGAGAGATGCACTTCCGACACCATCATCCCACCCTCCTCACGCCCATCTTCCCTTTGCCCTGGTGCCTCCTCTATACTCATCTTCAGGCTACATCTATCTTTTGTTATTGACTTATTCTGCCCAAAATTCCATCTGCGAGAAAGAAAACAGAAACAACCGAATAACCCCAGCATCGTGTACAAACAGAAACGTAAGAAAGCAAACAAAACTCTTAGAAGCGATAGAGTTCGCATTCCACATAAAACCTGCCGAAACAAAGCAAGGCCTCTTCACCTGCTGCCTCTCACACTGTTCACTGAACGTGGCTTTCAAACGCTCAAGAGGTTCTCAGCTTCAGAGCACTAACCAAGTTGTTTTATTTTGTGTTGATCGCATATGTGTGCATGGGTGTTGTTTTTTTCTTGAGATGGTGTTTTCCTACACAAATCAGATAGGTCCAGAACTTACTATAAAGCCAATAGTGACCTTGAACTCACAACAATCCTCCTATTTCAGCGTCTAGGAATAGTGGGGTTACCGGCATGAGCCACCATGCTCAGCTTGGAGATTTTATTCAAAGAGCTTCAGGCATCAGCCAGGGCAACGAATGTTTCCCCCTACGCAGATATCTCTCATTCCAGAGAGGAGGGGGTGGGCAAGACTAGGCCGTGCAAGGCCTTCCATTTCTCAGCTTTCTCTAGACTCCAATTAGAGGGTATGAAAATGTGTACGTTTTTTTAATCTGAGAAAGCAAAGAAATTAGTCATTAATAAGGAAATCATTAAATAACTATAGATAGACTTCAAAAAGAGTTAAGGGTCTCTCTCCTTCAGCAACAGACATAGAAAAAAATCAGAAGTGGTGAATAACTGGCCTGCCGTAGACTCTGTAGTGGAGGAAAAGGTATCCTTTTTAAAAAGGCGTGATAAACACATATTTATTTATCATCTTGAGTCACACAAGCCTGACCGGCTGCCTAGGAAGACAGCAATGCTATCGGTGAGCATTGGTTTTGTGATGATTGACACCTTGGGGGGGACTTCGGAGATAGAGGAAGCATGTCGAGCATGGCAGCCTTGCACGGAAGGGTGCTCTTCTCAGCGTGTGCTCACCTACTCACAGTTCCAGCCCCACCCTGCCCTGGTTACCAGTTCATCTCTCTGCAGGTCATTCAGGGAAACAATTTCCTTCCCTTTTTCATCGAAAAGTCTCCGGGCAGCAAAAGGTAAATCTAAAATTTCAGTGCACCTGCAACAAGAGATGCAGCAATTAATTTTGCATACAAGCGGCTTCCAAGAGTAAGGTACGAAAACAGAAGAAACCAAAGCCTGGCCAATAATGGCGACTCAAGAGCCAGCGTGTCCTTTTGACCCTCAGTTCCTGACTCTGGTCTGTGGACTTAAATTCAGACTTTCTCAGATGTGTCTTACCTACATCTGGCCATTTTTTTTTGGCTTTAACTCATGTTCGTCCTTCTATCTCAAATATGCTTCTTGGCATTTTCAGTTGAAGCTCCATGTGCTCTCCAAAGTTACCAAAGCCACACCTGCATCAAGCAGTTCCTCATCCTCCTCCCCCAGAAGTGACTGCAGCCAGGATGTTCGCCTGGTTAAATGTTATCATTGGCCACCCCCAAGCTTCACACCGTATTTTGTGGGCACTGAGATGAATGCCATACACTCCTGACTCCTAGAGGAGTCGCCTACCCAGCCAAGAGTGAAGACAGGACATCCACTGACTCTCAGCGTGGTGCAGCGGGTACTGTTGTCGGCGATGGTCAGTGTCTTTCAAGAGCAAAGGAAAACAGTGGATCCCTTCCTGCAGGGGCTTTATCTAAGGAAGTGACATTGGCTTGGACTTGAACACATGAATCGTTCTTTAAGAGCAGGGTGTGGGTGTTACAGAGGGAGAAAGAAGAAAGGGGGGCAGACAAGACTGTGGCTGCGGAGGGGAAAGGAGAGTACAGAAAGGAAGAGGAAGAAGGATCAACACTAATGATGTATAAGAAGCCCGTAAAGGGAGCATATTGTTTTATAGGCTTACTTAAAAACACAAACATACATACATTTACCCACATATGCATGTATATAGTTCAGATGTAGTTATACAACGTGGGGTGATAGTTTCCCCAAGAGTCACAGACTAACAAAAATCCCTATTCCAGGCATTGAAAACCCCTTTTCGAGTTGTTGGCCAGGGTTTTCCAAGAGACGCTAAAAACAACATAGACTGTTGCCCTAGCCCTAGATTTCTTCAGAAATCAAAAGTAAGACCCTGTTACAGAAGACATCTCACACTTCAGACATGGAACTTGGAGGAATCAAGCTGCAACTGACATGGAAGCCTCCATTTCGTGGCTAGCTCTCCTAATATCAGAAGATACTTGCAAGGCATTAATAACCCCATCCAACTATAAAGCCTTGGCTACAACAAATGCTTAGCCAGTAAGATGCCTTCAGTGGGACTATTATGGTGGGGGGGGGAAATAACTATCAGCCCATTCAATAGGAGGGAATTCATGCTTAGTATTGTAAACCTAGCAAACCTCCTATGGCTGGAGAGGTCATGGACCCTAGAGGAGAGCCCACTACTGCCATTTTTCTACACCAACATAATTTCTAACTGTACTCTAAATACTAGACCTCATACCCAAAGATAAGCGCAGTGCCCACCCGCCATCAGAGAAGCTTCTTTTTGAAGTAGACAGAGGCTACTACAAAGATCCACCACCAGGAAAAATTCAGAGAGTAAGTGACAGTGGGGTGTCTAGCCCCATTTGGGAGATGTGAGGCACAACCTAAGGCTCAGGAAATGCCATGGAATATGGGGGCAGAAAGACTGTAAGAGTCAGGGAACTTGGATGCCTGCTAAGATGGTGTGTTCTAGATCTGACCATGATTCAGCACTCATGGTATAGCAATAATATAGTTGCTTAAACAATACCTGCATAATGACCTTATCAATGAACATGCCAACATGGGTGGGAGAAATTCCAGGAGGTCCCACCCCAGATGAAGAGTTATAAGCCAATCACTATCTGTTGAGAGAGGCAGAATCAGTTTTCTCGATGGATGAGCCCCGAGACAGATTATCCAATACCAAGCTGTCATTGTTAAACACATGCACATATGAAAAACACTAAAGGGACTCAGGTGTGTGTGTGTGTGTTTGTGTGCAAAACAATAACAATAAGAAGGGAAAAGGTTAAACTTGACCGATGATGAGGAGAAGTTGGGGGGAAGAGGAAGGTAGAAATGAAATTCTCAAGAAATAAAAAATTAAGTTAAAAATAAAATAGAAGCGTTCAGGCTGGGCCAGGGTGTATGAATGGGTTGGGGGATCTGATGAGCCTATAAAGAAGACAGGAGCAGCTTGAAGGCATTCTGGATTCTAGAATAGCATACCTGAGTTCTAGTTCATGGAGAGTCACTGAAGGGATGGGAGCATAGGTTTCCTTGCCTTTAGCTATGCCTAAACCCTAGGGAGGGAGAAATAGAGCTAACAGATATGCCGGGTCATTCATTTCCTAAAGAATATTGTTGGGATGAAGGTCATGACATACACTGCTGATGATACCTGTACCACTGTAGTGAGCCAGAAATGACTTTGTGCTCCTCAGCAAGACTGAGCACGGAACTTTCTAACTCTTATTTCCTACATCAGCATATAGCAATTAAGCAGATATCGAGACCAGTGATGTCCTTGCGGTGGTCTTGAAAGGAAATAAGCCAGGAGAAAGTACATCGTCTCATGCTCTATTTGATGAAGCGGTGTACAGAGTGAGATCCCTCACTTGCAGCGGTGGGTGGGATTGCCCTGCTTCTGTTTGGCTGAGACCACAACAGCTAATGCAGTGCCTTCTCATTTCCTGCACTGATATCCTTGCATATCAGTGTGGTTATGGCAAAGCCTGTGGGAGAGCAACATTTGTCCCTCACTCATATTTTTTTTAGAGTGAATTCTCACCTGTGGGAACATCCAGTGTTAGGACAGTTGGGTCGCAGCAGAAGGGATGGGTGAATAGCTAATTAATCTGTCTTTACCCTTTGTTCTGTTTTGAAGCCCTAGCTTTGGAGCTGAATTTGGCCCTTCTGGGCAAGCAGCAGAGGGCTGAGACAAGCAGTTTTCTGTGCACTCCTTCCTCTTTCTAGCTTCCATGCTAGCCAGCATCAAAGTATAGAGCAGAAAACAATTGGCCTCTAACGCCTTATGATGAATATGTCTTCCGGACTCAGATTATCTAGATTCATATGCCGGGCTTCTGTTATTCTGGTTTCTGGAATTTTCTAATCTTGCATTTTTTGAGGGAGATTTTATAAATTAGCTTTGTCCTCCTATCTCAATATATACTCTATATGTTATATGTAGTATATATAATGTATTATGTGTGATTAAAATGTCTACAATCACTATATTCACAATTTATGTATAGAAATGTTTTGTGCGTTCTCTGTTAAGTTAGACCACTCAAGCTTTCTCATGTAAAACACACTTGCATTTCAAATAGTAAACATTTACCTCTCCAAAAGGTGGTGCAGTTCAGTCTGGTTTCTTTCTGCTTCAGAATAGTTTGCAGCGTGGCTTTCTTCCTTTCTTTCAGCACTAACGTTTCTGCAACCAATAATTCAAGGCATGCACATGTTATGTGACATGGTTGATTAGTGACAACGTGTCTTAACATGTGGGAAAGTGGTGCGACCTTAACTGATAGTGATTTGCTGCCAATAATCTGACTTCCTTTAAAAGATACAATTTCAAATTTTAATATAATTAAATATTAAACTTCATGTTTTATAATTAAATATAAATTTTAATACTGTATACTGAATGATATGGCATGCTAAAGAAGCATGTATTCTGTGAAGGATTTGTAAAAGAAAATCTACTTGCAGTATCTTGAACCTTTTTTCATAGTGCTGAAAACTCTAAAATGTAATTAAATGAAACTTAAATATTCATTCTTCTCTGTAGTGTTTTATTGACTTAATGATTTTATTATTCTAAACAAATTTTAAATGATGATGATCAGAAAAAGGATATTGATAGAGATATTGGAGTGCTTAAAGATCTTCCTTCGAATCTTCAAGTCAGAGACCTGTTCTGTATTTTAGGAAATGAAAAATGGATCAAATACGGTTAATCACTCATGAGTGCTGCGATGGCGCCCCCTGTAGGCCTGTAACGGTTGTATTAAAGTGGCTCTCTAATGCTTTAACCCTTGATGTGACAGCAGGTAAGCAACAGCCCAGCAGGTGATCACGACACCAGAGGCAGGGCTGTCTTCCTCAGTCTTTGTCAATGGTGGAGCCAACAGCATCAGCAAACCCTCAAAACCATCCTCAGTGGGTTGTTACACAGCTGAAGGATAGCAGGTAGCCAGAACAGGATGGTGGTAAAATAGATTTCTATTCTAGCATGATACACATGCATACAAACATCCATACATACATACTCACAATAGCTCAACTTTATAAAAATAAATATACCTCATGTGAATGTGAGCAAAACATTTCACCTGTCAGTCAAATCTTTTCTTCTGGAAGATACTGAGCTTGGGTCTATTAAAGAGAGCCCAATAAGTTATCATTACACGGACTCTAATATGTCCCTCCTGGAGAAGGGGCCACCTAACCATGTTCTCATGTAAGCTGTGCCTTTTTATCTAAACCTTTTGTCAGCCAGTATTTCCACGCAGCTCTGGGACTTGCTACAGATGATCCTGCACAAACCTGTCTCAGTCAGCAAAGGAAGACTGAGCTCTCCTTGGGAGGATAATTTTGTCAAGCGAATGTCAGGTTATTTTAGTTATTTGGGCAAAAGTAACTTGGGGTGAACAAAGTGGCGTGCCACTGTCTGCACACTCGATGGCTTGACACGTTGTTCTACGAGCAGAGCATTCAGACAACGGGCAGTTCACATCCTCTCTGCCAGGATAGCTGCTCAAATTTGCTAATCTCTCAAAATACTGCTGAATTCCTTGACTGAGCTAAGCACCTCAAACACTGAGGTAAAAGATGCTTTCTGTGTATAATTACAATTAAAGGTACAAAATAAGACTTAAAAAAGCATCAGTGTAGAAAGGGAAGGAAATGATGTGTTAGCTTCGAGTGTGAGAGAGAAGTCACACTCTCTTTAAGGGCATTACCCTCACATCTTACATTGAGCAGAATGAGCTAATTATGAGATGTATGCGTCAAAGATTTCAATTTCAGGCTTGACTTTACTTTGAAGATTAATTTTTTACTTTATCATCTTTACAGGCAGTTCAGTGGACAGCCAATCTGAAAGTTATTGTTCAGTGATGTATGAAGTATATTTAATCGATGTGAAGAGAGTAATATTAAAGTATTATCAGCAGCCTCAGATATCCTAAATATCTCAGAAGAAAGGTCAAGAGGTAACATTGCTGGTAATTATATGAGAAACAATGTGTTTAACTCATTCTTCCCATCAAAGCTCTTCCACAATCCATAAAATAGAAACATAGGCAGGCGGTTGGTCTCCAGTGGTAGAGAAACATAAGCTGTCTGGGATGGCTTTATTTGCAGGGTAACTTTCAACTGCAGATCAGTGTTTCCTATACTTCAGAGTACTGTGTGTCTTAACCCAAAGATAGGAGACTAGTTATTTACGATAATCAGGAAGCAATTTAAAATCCAAATTTAACAAGCATATTGTAAATTTACTTATACCTACATACACTTGTAGAACTCGAACAAAAGCACTATCTGAAAATGTAGAGAGAGAGCTGTTTGAATTGCAGCCACTACTCTTGACTAACACAGTCTTCTGCTCACGTGTGGATGAAAACAGAAGAGAACAACTCAAGTTCCTGACAAAGAAACTAAAGAAAACCCTGTCTGTTTTTATCTTTGAATAGGACCCTTTTTGTACATAAACATATAATCCTTCCAGAAAACATTCAAGCTGAGGACTGGCACCTGTAGAAGTTGGAGAGTGTTCTGGAAGGTCGGTTGGAATGGGTGTTATTCTTACCGCAATCTCCGTCCCTGTAAGACATCTGGGCCCATAACAAGGGATCTGCTCTTTCCTTTGTCCCCGTTCCTCAGGATTTGGAGTCTCACAGGGACACACTGCTCTGGTGTCTTACAAACCGGCCTCTTCATGGCAGGGATGTTTGGCACCAGTAGACCTTCTATTGGCCAATCAAATGCCTTCAAAAATGAATGAAAGAATACAAGAACAATAAATAATGAGTCTTGTGGACCTTAAATCCTTCATCCGTTCAGCAAAAATTGGACATCTGAGCCATTCCAAAAAAAAAAAAAAAAACTGTAGGTATTTTTTAGATAAAAAAATCCAGTGATTTTTTTTTAAATTTAAAATTGATCACTTTTTTAAAACGTATCCAACTTTTTTTAATTTAAAATTGATCATTTTTTTAGACTATCAAAGGAAAGAAACATTCTAGAAAAGCAGAAGTTAGTTAACCTCAAGTATCTCTGGTTTTGCTTCTGTGTGAAGTATGTTTAGCCAGTGTGAAGGAAATGAAGAATGTGTGAAAAGGAATTTTACAATAGCCTGAAATTATATCATCTTGACCTCGATCAAGGCGGCAGGGCAGACTACACGGGTGGGAGGGGGGTGGTAAGAAACAGACTAAGATGATGAAGTAATAACAAACACATTTCAGACATTTCCTTTGCGGAGTTTAGTGACTTTATATTATTTGACTAAACTTTTATTCATATCAATAATTCACCCACTCTTCAATAATTACTGATTATTTATTTGGGGAACAGAAGTAAAATTGTAAGTTGGACAGAATAATCTATACTTTGAAGACAGCAGAGGCTTACTTAGACATCGGCATGAAAATCCTGGTAATGAAGGCAGGAGCTGCAGGGGACCTCACAGGAGGAGACCCTGACTCAGTAAGGCCTCACCACAGTGCTGAAGCCTTAGGACATAGTTGTGATACTGTGTCAATCCAATTGGGGTATTTTGTTTTGTTTGTCTGGATGCTGGGGGGCACAGCGCTGTTGGTAAGAACTTTAGATGCTAACTCTATTTACAAATATCTGCAAATATCTTAAGGAAACTCTTAGCTCACTGAATTCAGCAATCTATAGACTCTGAAATACACCGTGGCTCGTCTGAATAGATGTCAGTTGACCTTTATGCAGGAATGTAAGCTTAATTTAAAATGAGAAAATTAATTAATGTAATCGACAAGTAATATAAACACAAATCCATTTAAAGGAGCTTTGTACGGCCCAACATATGTCTAGTGCTTTAATGGAGATGCTTCAGATTGAAGCTAAGTTCTCCTCTAGGCTATACAGTTTCTGAGCTACCACAACGCCCCATCTTACATCCTAAAAACGAAATAAAATGGAACTTTCTTAACTGTACATAGAACATCTGTATACCAAACAAATTTTGAAAAGGTGACTTATACGTTAGCATCTAAAGTTCTTT
Organism: Alexandromys fortis; assembly: GCF_014885135.2. Taxonomy (NCBI): domain Eukaryota; kingdom Metazoa; phylum Chordata; class Mammalia; order Rodentia; family Cricetidae; genus Alexandromys; species Alexandromys fortis. Next base: position 3,115,534 of record NW_026067937.1, read on the forward strand.
TAGGATCCTCATCAATGGTGGTATCAGTGTTTCCCTACTCTTGTGAAATGAATTGGAAGATATTTCTATGCGTTTTGTTTTCTGAATTTTGTGTTTGTTATGAGCTTAGTTCAATGAATCAGAAAAATGAGGCCATGGTGGAGTTGTGGGGTTATTTTTTTCCCATGGCTGATGGATCACTCATGTTGTCTGTCTCCCTTTAATTAAATTTGTGTTGCTATCAGGAGGATGCTGTGTGTGCGCAGTGCTGTACTAGAGATGAGAGAACAGCTCACCAGGCAGTGCAGTTCTCTCCCTAGGCCATGTGGGTCCTAGGAATGAGCAAGCACTTGATCCAGGGAACCAGCCCACCAGCCCCTTTGCTCTCTTCTTGATTCCTTTTTAATATTCTTTGTTTAAAAATTTGACCATCTTATTAATTACTATAATTATTAGCATATTTATAATATCCCTTTACCTTCCCAAGCAGCTATACATGTATATCTTCTTTTATTCTTAAATTTACTTCATTTTTTTCCAAATTTGAATGAATTTGATGTGAATTGATATGTAATTTGTGAGCCCCATGCATTCCCATCAAGGAAAGAGGATTAGATGTCCAATCATGTTTTAATGTTGTACCATCTGTTTATGTCATCAATCTCTTAGGCAGGGCTTTAGAACTTTCTAGTCTGCAGAGCCCTCCCTTGGCTGAAAGAGAAGAACTTGGGACATAGATCATCTTGTTCCTGGACTCCCAGGCTGAAGTATATGTCTGAGGTCACTGGTGATGGTTCGTTTGGCCTGGACAGGACTGGGAGTGGGCTATGGCTTCCTACCTGGCTCAGCCTCCTTCCTGCTGTCTTCCTCTCTGGAACCAAGCAATGGTAGCTGGCTTACTTCTGGCTAGGGAGCTACCTTATCCTTGTTTGCCAACCACTTTAGGAACTTTCCAGAAAGCTTCTTGGCAATTGATTAGCTGCATGTCCATATAAGTAAATATAAGTATGGCTATTCATATATTTTTATTAATATCTTCAAAGAACAGATTGTCTTTTGGTTGGATGTTTCTGTGTAGATGTGCCATCTAGTCTGGTCTGTTAGCTTTGGATTTTATAATTTATTTTATTTCCTTCTTCCTAATTTTTGCATATTCTGCTGTATTGGTGGTCAAACGCGGGGCCTTATGCATGCTAGGAATGTACTCTACCACCGAGCTGCATTTCTAGCCCACTACCTAATCCCTAACAGCTCATCCTTCGTGTTATTCTCCTAACTCCATAAGCTGAATGCTGCTTTTGTTAGTTTTTAGTTTTTCCTGCTTCTTAATTCTAAGCTAATGAGAAACCATATTTATAAAAAGAACAAATAGAAAAGCCCTGAGGATAAAAACCCAAGGTTATTCTCTGGTTTACACACACACAGACACACACACACACACACACACCCCACACACACACATCACATATGCAAACACAGATTCATTTCACATTGATATTTGAGTGTAAAATTGCTAACATTTCTCCCCTTTTTTTGAATCATGAAAGGGGAAAACAAGAAAAATGATTCTCTCTCACTGTTAGCCTGTGTGCTTGCCAATTTATAGAGCGAGGGTTTGGAACTATGAGCTTCTCGACACCTCACTGTGACTGAGAGTGGCTATCACCATGGGGTGATATATTGAATGCTTGGCTCCTATTTGGGGGAACTGTTTGGGAGGGAGCAGGAGGTATGCTCTTGTTGGAGAAGACATACCTGAGGGTGGGCTTTGAGATTTCAAAAGTCCACCCTATTCCCAGTTAGTTTTCTCTCTGCTTTACAGTTATGGCTCAAGATATGAGCTCTCAACTATTCCTTTATCTGATTCTTGACCATTACGGACTCTCACCCTCTGAAACTGTAAAACCAAATCAAATGTTTTCTTTTTAAGTTAACTTGGTTATTATCATAGCAATATCACAGTAATTTCAACATTATATTTCTGCAGAAGAAATCTGAGCTGTGATAGTTTTGATTTATTTAGCCTGCACGTTGCCCCTGACAGTGGTAGTCACTGTGAACATTTGTTCAGCTCCACGGATGTCCTGCTGCCTTCAAGTGGGTTCTCTGATTTCTAGGTAGAAGGAAGAAACCCCAAAGATCACTTTCCCCTACCCCTCTCTCAGTGTAAAACATCACAGAAACATCCAGAAATGAAAAATTAGCTTTCTAAATATCTGAGCTACTAACATCAATTCTTCCTTTTTTTATGATACTTTAATTCTCGAGTGGGTAAGATGGTTCACCAGGTAAAAGTGCTGGTCACCAAAGCTGATGGCCTGAGTTCAGTCCCCAGGACCCACACTATAGAAGGAGAGAACTGACCCCCACAGGTTGTACTCTGACTTTCATAAAACAATGTGGCAAACACATGGTACCTTCACACCACACACACACACACACACAGGAAGAAATGTAACAAAAAATTAAAATATCTTAATTCCTGTCCTTACAGGTTCTTTAATTGGCTTTTGTTTGTTTTTCTGAGACAAAGCATCACTATGTAGTCTTGGCTGACATGGCACCATCTATGTGGCCCGGGGTGCTCTTAAACCTGTCACACTCTTCTTGCCTCAGCTTCCCAAGTGCTAGGATCATAGGGGTTTGCCATTATGTCTGCTTTCCCATTCAAGACATCTACTTAGTCCTTCATGCAAACAGAGAAATACGGCCTCGGGATAATGATGGACAACAGAAACATGCTTAATTAAACTGGCTGCGGCTGTCTCTCCCCGTCCATTTTCTCGGTTGGAATTCTGGTCTTCCCACTCATTTCTTTATTGGTCTTCTCTGTGCTCAGGCCTTTCTCCAGCACGGCTGCATTGTCAGGGGAACCCTGAGGGCCCTGGTGCTCCTTTAAGTGGGTGATTCCCCTTGCTTTCCCTTTAACTCATCTCACACACAGATGAGCGGGTTCAGAAGTGAGCTCCTAAGCGACGACTTCCCCTTCTCTACAATACTGGCCCCTCTTCGTCGGTCAGTAATAATCAAATCTTCGTCTCTCTTGCTTGTTCATTTAAGGCTGTATTCCTCCCTCTTTCCTTTTTAAAAAAATTGTTTCTGAGTTTGCTTGATATTTCAAAAGACCGTACATCATTGGTAAGAGAGTTCCTGGTCCATATGTAGACACATCACCCTGTGTTACATCTTCAGATACCCATCATGTTTACCATCTTTGGTCACTGAAAAGTCGTATCTCATCAGATTAATAAAACATGTACTTTTAATTTTCTTCTATCATTGGTCTATCTGAATAGATGTATTTTAATTTAGTAGTTCTAAGATCATTATCCTGTTATACGAACCAAAATCTTAACTCTCTTTAAACTTGCTAATTCTAACGATATCATCCTTGAATAGGAAAATCCCATTATTCTCTGTCTTTGGAGATTTAAAACTTTTTTCTCAATTTATAACTTTTCTTCAAGGTTTGAGAAAATAACCTGAGAGCACATTCCTATAAACTATTTCTAAATAAACTAAACAATTCCTGAATAAAATAAACAGACTAAAGCCATTGGTTTGTTTAGAATAAGCCAAAAGAATGTGTTAGTTCTCTGTGTTTTTATTATGTTTAGTGTTTTAAAACAATGATATCCTCTATGCATGAAATTTTGTACTTTACTGACTACATTTTGTTAAATGTTATTAATTTCCTTTTAGGATAATTGGTATCCAGAAGTGGCGTTTGCATTGGAAGGGTTCTCAGATCAGCTGTCTGGTCCAGCACATATGCAGCCTGAGACACAATGAAGACAGGTTTGCCTTCCCACAGGGCTTATGCTTCTCACCTCTTCTGTTCATCATCACTGTGTGTTAAATAACTCTTGCCATGAAATTAAAAGAACTGGATTTAAAAAAAAGTAACTGGATATTCATTCAGTTCAGTGATTGTTAGATGCTTTTCCTAGATTCAATATTGTGACTCAATGTTCAGGCCCCTCCAGGCTATGAAGCCTGGCTCGCTTTTCCTGGACAGGCAGCCTTCACTACTTAAACACAAAGCTTGTTACATAGGTTTCATCCCTCTCCTTACTCTTTCTCTGCTTTATTTTCTCTTCTCTTACAGCCTATCCTTAAACTGTATGATTTAGGACTCAGAGACCACATCTATTTTCCTATTCTCCTCCTGACACCAAAACACATAACAAACAATGGATACAACATAAAAATTGGAGATCAGATCCAGAATAAAATTAATGAACACATGCCCAAAGTGTTTTGAATTCCACAATAGGAATGTCAAACTTCCAAATCAATTATGTGAAGAAGGACTTGGAAATATGGGTCTTTCAAATGAAATGGACGCAGACTTGAAGTGAAATGGGTTGTGTTTAATTTGAGTTCCCTGCTTGCTAAGTACTTTTTTCTCCAAACATTTCAAGAAGCAGCAGGACCCCCAAACCCAGTCATTTTGGAAGATGCAGTCCATCCATCTAACTCTAGCTAATTTAATGCCTCAGTTCTTTCTCTCCATTTTACAAGTAAGGACCAAAGAATTTGGGGGTATAGTCTGACAAGAACAAGGGTGCAGTAGAGGCACTTTTAGACAGGTGAGCCTTCGCTGTTAGGCACTGACTAAATGAAAGGCAAGCAGGCCAGAAGGAAAGTAACCTTAGGTGGAGGACCTGAGCTGTAAGGTGAAAACTTTAGAATAAGTGGAAATATATATTGACTGCATGCAAAAAGTCAATACTTTTGGAGACTTAAGATACAACTTAAATATATGGCAATAAATAATTCCTCATATCAGAAATCATAAGGTTGAAGCTAACTATTCTAATGATCCTATTACTTGAGAGGAGATACAACATGTTTATTAATTTTTCATTTTGGTCATTTATTTATGCAAGTTAGAATGCTCAGGATAGTTACAATAACCCCCCCCCCAAAGAATGGCAATAGAAAGAACAATGTGCAAACTAGTAAATGGAGAAAAAAAACTATCAGGGCAAAAAACCATGATATAATAAAAGACCCAGGTGGAGGGAAAATAAGACATAACAGGCAGAAAGAAAATAGGAATTCAGGTTCACATGTAGTTAGGACAGACAAGGCTAGATGCTTTCGTTTAGAAAGGATGACAGCAGACAAACTTCCTAAGTTGATTATTGGGCCCATCCATTTCAAGAATATACAAAACCAAAATGCAAAATGATGGAAAGAAAATATACAAGACATACAACAACCAAAATTTTGGGATGCTTTCAATGTCGTTGAATACTGATCTTTTTATTAGAAGTAGACAGTTTCTAAATGATGACAAGACTGACTAAAATATAATACTCTGGTCATATGTGTGCCTAGGACCTGTGCTTCAAAGTTTAGGAATTAAAACATGAGGGATCACAGGAGAAAAACAGATCAGTTTGTTTCCATAGTGAAAGATTCGCAGCCCTCTTTTCAGTCATCAACAGAATTAACAAGATTTTTTTTTTAAATATTGAAATCAAAATGGCATTTTCAGAAGCCTGACCAGAGACCAGATCATAAAGACATAAAATAAAGTCATACAACCTCATTAAGCTGTCCACTGGGAAGGGCTGGTCACATGTACCTGAGCTTGCTCCACAGAGGATTCTCAGCTTTGGAGTGTTTCCACTGGCTGGGCTTCCTTGTCCCCTTATGCTTTATGGTCCACCTAGAATGAACCAGCAAACAAAAGCGAGATGTAGCAAGGTTAAAGGTCACTCCACAGTCGGAGTCTCGCTACGAACATCTGCTGTGTGCCAGGAAAAGACTCAACCGGAATGAAAAGTCCCAGTCTGGTCACTTGCTATTTCTAGGAATATAAATGAATGTTTTAGAAATAAATTAACTAATGGTAAAAAGAAGGAAACAGATTAAACTGAGCCAAAGTTGGCAACGCCATAACAGAAAAAAATCTGAGGCGAAAGACAAAGTATCAAAGTCATTTACAATGACAATGGAATAAATAATAACACAAAAATAGAAAAACCAGTGAAAATAGAAAAATTCAGTGAAACTCCTAGGTGGTCAAAGGAAAACTAATGTGCACACACTAATTGTGGGAGGAATTTATGACATTGCCAGCAGACTTCAAACTATTATATGTGTGTGCGTGTGTGTGTGCACGCACGTGCATGAGTGTTTATAGTAGTGAACATTGAATCCGGGGCCTCCCACATGCTAGGCAAATCTTCAGCCTGTAACCTTTAAGCAATAAGGCATACACCTGCTATCCCAGCACTCAGGAGGCTGGGGCAGGAGGATCACAAAGTCACACAGGGATATGCAGCAAGATCCTGTCTTGAAACCAAAAATTAATTATTCTATCACTGAAATTAGTAAATGTAATTGTTCCTACTTATACATATTACAGTCTGCTTTCAGAGAATGTCTTTCTCAACAGTTCCTATAGTATTAGAAATATTTGCATCATATGAAAAAAGTAAACTTCAATATAGTCACATATGGGCAGTATAAACCTGATGACTTAAATTTGGATCCTCAGAACCTATGAAGAAGCTGGACACAGTAACCTGTGTCTGTAGGCCCAACACTGCTACAGTAGCCCGTGGTTGTAAGCCCAACACTCCTTCTGGAGTAGCCCGTGGCTGTAAACCCAAGACTCCTGCAATAGCCCATGGCTGTAAACCCAAGACTCCTGCAGTAGCCCATGGCTGCAAACCCAACGCTGCTACAGAGATGAGACAGACACAGGGCATTCCCCCAGAGGCTTGCAACCCAGGTCCCTGGAGTACACAGTGCAGCAGCAAACAAGACAGACCCCACCTAAAGTGTAAGAGGGGAGACCAACACCCAATCTGACTTCTGCACATATACATGGAGACATGTGTATGCCCTCATACATGAACAAATACACACACACTGTTCATTCATCCATACACAAAATAAACAAAACATTCTTTAATTTACACGTATCACAGTAAATCACACACACACACACACACACACATGAAAGTACAAATTTTACAATATCAACAACATACTATTTTTAAAAGCATGGTATCTTTCTCAAAATGCTATTTTGCCAGTTGGAGAAAAAAAATGATCAATAGCTATTTGGTAAGCAGTTAAAATTATGTCTGTGAAAACTTATAGGACATACCTAGAATTACAGCCAAAGCAAATTTACACTCTAAAGGCTTGTTTGTGAGTTAAATAGAGAGGCTGGCAAGATGGCTCAGCAGTTAAAAACATGGCTGTTCTTCCTAAGGACGTGGGTTCAAGTCTCAGCATCCACAGGGTGGCTTACAACCATTTGAGGCTAGCAGCAGGTCCAGGGAATCTAATGGCCTCTGAAGGCCTTTGAGGTCTCTGTACACATGTGGTACACAGATATGCATATAAGCAGAACGCCCATGCACAGAAATTAAAGTTAAATAATCTAACCAAAAAAAAAGAGCTAGAGAAGGCAAATCAATAAAGCACTCCATTAAATAATTATCTTTTAAAAATTTGAATTGTACCATAGAAAATATTTGGGAAGATATAATATTCAAATAGAGCTAAAAACCTTAGTAGAATAGAAAATAAAACTTCAGTAGAATAGCTGAACAAATATTTTTAAATAAAAATACAGTAAAAATAGCAAAATCTTTAATTATGATAATTGTTTATAGTTTCTTAAATTCTCAAATTAGTTTTCAATGTAAGTGTCCTTTTAAATATTAAGTATGAGAAATAATTATTTTTAAGAAAACTAGAATTCTTACATCTCTTGCAAATAAGTAGTGATTAATAAAATCGCAACAAAGATAAAATAGAAAATCAAACTAAACATTTGCTATAGAAAAGATTAAAAGTGAGGGTAGAGTGTGCATGTGAATATTGCTGGTATAAGAACCCTATTAACTAGGAGGAAGCATGGTCCTGCTCGGCTCCATGATAGACTGAGTGGGACAGGGAGACCCACATACGTGCCAGGGTCTGTCCTGGGCTCCAAGGAGAAAACATAGGCGTGCCAGGCTCCACAAGCACTATTACGGTGAGCAAATGTATGGAGTAGTATGGTGGGATGGGGAGGGGGGGAGGGAGAGAGGGAGAGGTGTGGGGCCTGATAGGTCCGGGTCCCTGTGTTCCAGAGGAAGGGGGTGTAGATTGAAGAAAGAAATAGATGAGAAACAGAAGATAGAGTCGGAAGGACATCGAGGGAGTACTGTGACTGGGCCCAAGGGTTTTTTTGTTTTGTTTTTAAATTTATTATTATTATTTTTTTTTTTTTTGAGACAGTGTTTCTCTGTATAACTGCCTTAGCTGTCCTGGAACCTGCTCTTATAGACCAGGTTGGCCTTGAACTCACAGAGATCTGTCTGCCTCTGCCTCTCCGAGTGCTGGGATTAAAGGCGTGCACCACCACCCAGTGACCGGTCCCAAGTTTATTACTCAACATTCTTGTATACCCCAATCAAAAGGGGAGGGCACAGAACTTCCATGACACAATGAGCAAGCAAGCACAATTATCTCCTCACATCTCAAAACACCTGATAACCATGGCCTAAGTAAAGCATCCTGTGGACTGGCCTTTGGAGAGTAGCCACACTCTTGGTCAATCATCTGCTCATCCTTGAGAAGCAAAATTAGATCTGACCACTCTGACCTTTGGTCAAGCTGGAACAGATTCAGAACTGTGGCCCTCACAGAGAGAAAGAAGGAGAGAATGGTCCGTGTCCCGTGGGCATGGCATATCTGAAGAGCAGGCTGAGGTGGGTCACTTGATGGTCACCCACGGCTGTGGTGCTGACTACGCCAGGGCTGCTTGTGGGGCCCACGTCTGGGTTCATGGCCCTGCTGCAGCTGCCGTCTGCGTTGATGTTCTTGGCTCCTGAACCACCAAAGGCTGGGAGGATAGTGCTGAACAGAATTGGCCCCGCACTGGCTTCGGCACTAGGGAGAGAGAGCAGGTCCGGCCCCTCACCAGCTGAAGCACTCAGGAGAGAGGATCCTACACCTCACCTGGGCAGCACGATAGAACTGACTTTGTTTGTGGGCATGGGCAAGGTGGCTCTGAGGGCATCAGAATGGGAGAGTGGGTCCTGCCACTCCTCTCTCATCTGCTACGTGGTGATATGGGAGAGAAAGACCTGCTCTCCTTCCCTTGCCCCTCCCCACCTGCAGCAGGGGGGGGGGAAGCTGACCCAACCCCTCACCGGCAGCAACGCTCAAGGAGAACCAGCTCTGTGCCTCACCTGGGCAGCATGGTAGAGCTCACCCTGTAGACAGGGGTGCAGGTGAGCCAGCTCTGAGGGCAAGAGATTGGGCTAGCTGGTACCGCCTCCCTCGTCTGTTGTCTGGTGGTAGGGGCAAGGGAAAGATGCCATCCTCCCTCACCCCTTCTGCCTCCAGCTGGCGAGGGAGCTGACCCTCCTGTTTATCAGCTGCGGCACTCAGGGAAGCAGGCCCTGCACCTCATCTGGGCAACACGGTAGAGCTGACACTATTGGCCGAGGAGCAGGAAGGCCAGTCTTGAGAAGGTGACCACGGGAGATGTGGCCACTCTCTTTATCGGCCATATAGCAGCGTGGGTGGGGTAAAGATGCCCTACCACCGACTCAACACCTGCGGCAGATGGAAGAGCTGGCCCTGAGGTCATAAGAGCAGGAGAGCTGCCCTGACCCTGCCGGCTGCAGCACTTGGGAGAGCAGGCCCCGCACCTCACCAGGGCAGCACAGTAGAGTCGACCCTATTGACAGGGGTGCGTGTGAACAGTCCCCGAGAGTATGAGCTTGGGAGATCTGCCCCATCCCTCATCTGCCATGTGGTGGTATGGGTTGGGGAGAGATGCCCTCTCCCCCTGCCATCCCTTACTGTCTGTGGTAGGTGGCAGAGTTGGTCCGGAAGTCATAAGCTGCCCCTGCTCCTTACCAGCTGCAGCACTTGGGAGAGTGGCCACCGCACCTTGGCTGAGCAACAGAGTAGAGCTGGCCCTGCTGATGTAGGTGCGGAAGAGCTGACCCCGAGAGTATGAAAGCAAGAGAACTGGCCCTGCTCCTTGCTCCTTGCAACAAGGGCTGAACTAGAAGGGGCCATGCCAGAGAGCTCACCTTGGGCCTGAGGACAGGGAAGAGCTAGCAGACTGACCAACCCTGCAAACTACCCAGGCCCAAACCAGGATTATGAGTTGGTTCGCCCCAATATCCACCCCATCTATGATCTGCTGGAGGACATGAAGGGGCCAGTCCTGCAGACCCAAAGCTGCAGGCTCTCCATGGCCCAGGGAAACAACAGACTATCCAAGAGGAGTACCACTGAGGGTCCAGTATTGATGGTGTAGCAGAAACCAGAGGCCTCAAACCAGACCAATGACTCTCTGCCACAAACACTTGCATTCAAAGATACATGGGCAAGAAAGTAAACTGTGTGACTGACCGTCTCACACTACGGCTTCCATGGTGAGAATGTTTTCTTTCTTTATTCTTTTTTTTTCTCTTAAATTGTATTTTATTTTGCGGGGGAGGTTGTAAAGCCAAAGGGTGGATACAGAGGGATGGGGAGCTGAGTGGGATCAAGACGAGTGAAGTGAAAGACAAAGAATAAGTAAAAAGAAAGTTAATAGGAATTCTGATCATGTAATTTCTGAATATATTCAGTCTTGAAATACAGATAGATACAGATATAGGAAGTAGAACGCAGGCATGTTCTCACCCACATAATCTAACAGGTCATGGAAAAGAGCGTGTCTGAGCTATATAAACATTCTAAACCACGGCATAGGGGAAGCCGATTAATTATTTCTATGACAGGTTGAAAACCTTCCTAATACATTCAGTCACTGGTTATTTAAGAAGAAATACAGCAATGTTATTTATAATTAAAGATATAGCACTTCTAAATCAATATTAATAAAATATAATATTATGGCAGGAGACTAATCACTATATATAAGTCGAACTGATCTCAAGGATAAAATTATGGACAGTTCTTAATTTAATGCATTACTGAGAGTAAATGATACAGAAACAGTACACCATCCATACTTTTCAAGCAGAGATGGTGATCTGTAGAGACCGGGAAATTTCTAAGGTCATCCAACCCCATCAAAACTATATGTAATATCTATCTTATGTAAAAGGGCCCGGCTTTTCAGCCATCCTTCAGCAAACATGAAGAGCCAGAAACCAAGAGATGACAACATTTCCAACCAACCAAGAGGCGTCAAGCTGGGAGCTAGTTCTCAGGAGCCAGGGTGGTGATGGGACACGGCCTCCATCCATCTTACATTTCCCCCTTTCCTTGGCGGAACCTTGCATGTATTGCCTGAGCAGTCTCTATCATCTTCCTCATACTGATCCCAGATGGTTAGCTACATAAAAGACAGCAGACATCCAGTTACCTGGAAGGGAGTCTAAAGAGAATTAGAGACTGAGCAATACAGTTCAAGGGTTACAGAACAACCCCAGACGGTAGTCAGCTCCTGCTGCCGCAAGCTGGGTGGTAAGAACATGTGTATTTAACTCGTATCGATTTTATTTTCTGTTTTGAATACCTAGCCATCTCTAAGAACCTGGTTTCTTTGACACATTTTTATGTGGCACTTTTATCCTTCACACATGATACCACCCCGGGCACAGAGGTAGGAAGCCTGTAGATCTCATTCTTCCTAGCTTTTCTATACTAATCTATTCCATACACCTCTCCCCCAAATAGCCCAGATATTTAGAAACACCAGCTATCCCAATCCATTGCATTTATTGCATTCTCATTCTCCCAACCTTCTGGATAAAGCAGCAGTTCCTTTCACACCCGTGCAGCCACTCTTGTTTTATTCTCGATCTATTGCCCTCATGATATCTGAGCTACCGATACCACAGATTTGCGTCCCTTGGTGTTTGTATTCCCGTACTCAAGAGAGTCCTTGCACAGGGGCAAGCACGTGCATGCTGGGGAACTCTGCCTAGGGAAGTGATGGCGCAATACTTTTGCTTGAAAGCTATTTTCTATTTGACTAGCTTTACTGACGCTGATGGGAAGGTAATCTTAAGTAAGGATTTTGTTTCAGAACAGTAAGCCCTACAAAACATCAGCTACTGATAGAGCCTCAGCCGACTCACAATGGCTGGCTCGCAAACAGGTTAATATGCCATGTTAGCCCTTCTCAGTTTGCACCAGAGCTCTGTGCTCCCACTTCCTATAGCTATGAACGACAGTGGCAAACATCACTCGAGAAGGCAGGCACTTTGAAAAAACGTGTAGATAAAAGAGTTCTGTAAATATATTCATACACGGGCAGTGATTAGGAATTTTGCTTTGGGTATAAAAGGGCTATAAGAAATAAATCGTCAGTATTCACTGAGAGCCCCCCTGATTCTATCAAATATCTTTTAGCAGCTGTTGCTCCTTCCTTAGTCATCAAACAATTCAAAGACAACACAATAGCATACAATATCCAGATACTCTGTGTATTTTCCATCTTTACATGGCTTTATTTTAAACTCTATTTCTTTTCTTTTTCTTTTTAATTCTTGTTGAGATAGGGTTTCTCTGTGTATCTTTGGCTGTCCTGGAACGGAACTCACTCTGTAAACCAGGCTGTCCTTGAACTCATAGAGATCCACCTGTCTCTGCTTCCCAGTGTTGGGATTAAAGGTGTGAGGCACCACACCCAACTGGGATGAAAGGTTGTACCACCACACCCAATTTCTCTCTCTCTCTCTCTCTCTCTCTCTCTCTCTCTCTCTCTCTCTCTCTCTCTCTCTTGTCCTTATCCTTTTTCTTTTCTCTCCCAAACCTACATATATTTTAAAATACACTGTAAACCATTTAGAGGTTTTCTTTATCTTTGAATCTATCTTTACTGTATATATCTTTTTCTGACCACATAAGTCTTTAATTTGCTAAGCAATATGACTAGGATTAAAGCCGTGGCTTTGACAGCTGGATCTATCCCATTCCTTAGCTTTCTGAGAGTCTAGCTTCATGGTGGAGGTACTGGCAGGTTCATGTTTATTATCACAACTCTATGGAGTTTCAAGGTACCTGCCATCACCGAGAAGCATGCTGTTGGCTATTCATAAACACCTTTTAAGTGTTTGCTGGTGGGTCCTCTTGAAACAGCTGCAAAGTTTTTGCAGCTAAATTAGGTGAGTCAGGAATTTTATCTTAAATGAGACACACTTGCCTCTAGCAAACAGAGCTCACCTGAGAAAATGCTGCTACCAAGAAGCCATGCTTAACTCTGTTCTTTTGTATCTAGAATTACTTCCCAAGCTCTCTCAAGTTTTAAGTGGATTTAGTTTTGCACATTGGCACCATTTGTTGACAGAGATTTCTGTCCCACCCCATCCCTCAGCCAGTCAGTCCCAAAGGAAAAAAGAGGGGTTGCTGTAGGTCTTGTACCCTGTTACTCATATTGTTTAAATAAAATGCTGATTGATCAGTTGCCAGGCAGGAAGTATAGGCGGGGCGACCAGAATACGAGAATTCTGGGAAGAGGAAAGGCTGAGTCTACAGTTGTCACCCAGACACAGAGGAAGCAAGATGAGAATGCCTCGTTGATAAAAGGTACCAAGACATGTGGCTAACACAGACAAGAATCATGGGCTAATTTAAGATGTAAAAATTAGTTAATAAGAAACCTGAGCTAATAGGCCAACCAGTTTATGATTAATGTAGACCTCTGTGTGTTTCTTTGGGACTGAACAGCTGCAGGACTGGGTGGGACAGAAACCTCTGTCAACAAAGAGAGAACCCATGGGTGCCGCCAGTGCCTGAGGGCCAGCTTCACAAGAATACCAGAACATGGCTGACTACAACAAACCCTAGATACCAGACACAGAACCACAGTACTTGGTGCTTGCCTTACTGAGTTTTTACCTTGTTTCTGGTCTGATCTTTCTGAAGTTTTATTCTTCCTTTCTGAAATGGGACTGTTTATCCTGTGCCATTGTATATCACAAGTATCTAATTTTTTAATTTTTTTAGAGCTTTCAGGGACTCACAGTTAAGAGAGTGCCATGAGTTTCAGTAGAGACTTTGAAGACTTGAATACATCAGTGTTGGAATGTTAAGAATGTGGGGGCTTATGGACTTGGACTGAATGTACTTTGATGTATATGGTGACCATGAACATATGGAGTCCTGCATAGAATATTATGGTTTGGATGTGGAATGTTCCTCACTGATTAATGTATTTGGTTGATGGAGGAAGGACATTGGTTAATTATAATAAAGAAATTGCCTTGGCCCATTTTATTGGTTAGAACATAGGTGGGTGGAGTAAACAGAGAGAACGCTGGGAGAAAGAAGCTGAGTCAGGGAGTCGCCATGATTCTCCCACTCCAGACAGACGCAGGTTAAGATCCTCCCTGGTAAGCCACCTCGTGGGCTACACAGAATATTAGAAATGGGTTAGAACAATATGTAAGAGCTAGCCAATAAGAGGATACAGATAACGGGCCAGTCAGTGTTTAAAAAAATACAGTTTCTGTGTAATTATTTCGGGGCATAAGCTAGCCATGCGGGCGGCCGGGTGCCGGGGACGCAGCCCTGCCGCTCGTAATGCAACATTTGGTCCCTAGCAAGCGGTGCTTCTTTGGGATGTTGTGGAAACTTGTAGACATGGTCCTCGCTGGAGGATGTAGCACCATAAAGGCATGTCCTGATGGCTGTCCCCTATCTGGCCTCTCCACTTCTTGTTGGCCACTGTGGTACAAGTAGACATATGCTCCTGCCACCGCTGAGTGACCTGCTGTTGTCACTGTGCTGTCCCAGCCAGGGTGGACGGATAACCTCTGGAATTGTGAACCCACAATAAGCCTTCCCTTCCTGAAGTTGTTTATGTCATGTGTTTTTGTCCATGTGAGAAGCAACATCTAAGTTACTAAGTACTATCTAATCTTCAAGTGTGACGATTCCACACACATAAGGTGCTTACATCCTATAGGTATGCTTGGTTCTAAAAATATCACTCTGTAGTCAATTCCTGAAGTTTCTCAAGCAAGGAAAAGGATTTGTCATTCTGGTTGTAGTGCCTCTGTAGCTTCAGCTCATTAGGGTGTCTTTAAAACGAGCCGGCCAAGTTCAGCATCTACCGCTAAACATTCCCACAGAGCAGAAGCCATTAGACTTCAGAGTTCTAACGCAGCATGAGCTTTTATGTAAAAGCGATAGACCTCTTAATATTCTGCATTATAGATGAGGCGCTGACAGACCCTTAGCTGTAATGGCACTAGCAGGCCCAGCTATAATGACAGCGCATGTGCATAACATAAATTAGAACCCAGCATCAGAAAATGCTCAGAGCCGCAGTTTCAGAAGCTGCCACTAGGTGGAGACAGCGTCTCGTGCAAAGCTTGCAGCAGGCTTCTTGGCTTGGAAAGTTTCTATTTAACATCTTCTCTCCCCCCCCCCCCTCCGCCTCAGTATTTCTACTCAAAGAATCCTCAAAGAATCGTCTAAAACAAACTTCGAAGATATGGAAGAACCAAACCGAAGACACACATGGGCACCAACTCCGTGTGGTTGTCAGTGATCTGAGGACTGTTTTTCTATTCACGGCAAAATTCTACTTAAAATGCTTTGGTGGCTCCAGGTACAAAAATACAGCCGAAATTATCATATTCTTCCAAATTTATATAACTTCCAAAGTTACAATATTCTTTCAAGCCAAAAGGAACAAAATCACCTAGAACGCATCTCTGACTACGGCAGAAGGGCACGGTTGGTTCCTCAGAGACAGTGAACACCATGATTCCGTACACCACAATAACACATTCCACACATGGATTTTGATAGAGTTCATTTTATGAGACCCACATTAAGTGCCCAATTTCTGAAAGAAGAAAAAAAAAGAAACAGAAATGGGTTGTGGAAGAAATAGCAATAATGTCCTACTTTGATGAGATTTGATAACAGCCCAACAAAATCCCATTAATTTGAACTGTAAGAAGCATTGTAAGGTCTGAGTCTTCTACATAAGGGAGAAATCATTCAGAAAAAGAGAGCCCATGCACAAGCTGACCCCGAGCCCACCCAAGGGTACGAAGACCAGCTGCACACCTGAAAACTCGACTGGGACTCTTCAGTCTTCGACTAGAGCAGCACATGAAGTCCTTTAAGCTATATCCACTTTGCAGTTTACACTGATTGTTAAAGATAAACATAATGGCTTAAGTTAATAATTATTTTTAGGATATTCATTTTAAGTAATTTATTCCAGGAGAAACAAGACCCTGAAGAATGCAGCATTGTTATTCTGTGCTTCAAAGGCTCAGAGAGAAAGTAGCTCATATATTACAGATTATTTGATTTTGGTGCTTTTTTGCATTTATGTTATTTAAGTATGTTATTTTAATAACAGATTTAAGTATGTTATTTCAATAACAGATATGAACGTTCGTCATCTCTTACGCCATACACACCTTTGCCTTGTTTTTTACATTATTTTGATAACTAGCTTAAGGAGAAGCTGGATTTTAGTATCAATTAATAGGTAAGAATAATAAACACCTGATCATGATCCACCTGGAGGAATTTGGAATTTATTGGAAGAGAAGTTGTTTCATTATGACACTGGAAAGGATATTTATTTCTTTTTTCTTTCTTTCTTTCTTTTAATTTATTTATTAAAGATTTCTGTCTCTTCCCCACTGCCGCCTCCCCTTTCCCTCCCCCTCCCCCAGGATATTTATTTCATTATAATTTTTCTGTCTCTATATCATATTCAATTAAAGATCACTGCAGTTGTTTTTCAAAGATTGCGTCATGCATTGGGAGCTCGCGAGGGCTTATTAATGATAAACGTGGGCATCACACATGTATTGAGTCTAGGGAAAAATAGATACAAAGCTGGTCGTAACATCTCTTGGAAGTTTGGTTTTTGAAAATGTCTTTTACCTGCTCGGTGTTGCTTTTCTAGTTGGGTGAGTTTCCTGGCTATTTAGATTCTGGATCCATAGGAGTAATCTATATTCAGCTCTAAAACCCTATCATTATCTCCTGTGCTCAGAGGTTTCATACTTGGTGTAAAAGCAAGTTCTCTTTGCGGCGATGGTAAAGCCTCTACCAAGTGCAAGATTTGTAAGAAAAATAAATAACATAAAATAAAATAAAAGCTCTTCTTCTGAATGCTTGCTTGTGCTGGCACTCTGGGAGATGCCGGCCTGCTGGTTCTGCTTCACTTAGGGTAGCTTGGGTCTGTCACATTTTGTGATGGACCCTCTGAAGTTTCCTTATCCATGTTCTGCAAGTAAGGGAGATGATATTGTCAAGGGAGTCTCTGCTCTCCTCCCGTGCCTAGGCTAGATGGACATCCCAGGAAATGCAAAGAATTTTGGAGTAGCTCAGCCCTCTGGAAAGTTAGTTATTTTTATAATTTATAATGTTCTATTTTGTATGTGTTTGCATGGAATGTGGTGCCTTGTGTGGCACGTGTGCATGTGTGTGTGTGTGCGCAGGTGAGCAAGTCTCTGTACACATGCTCGTGTGCATGTGTGTGTGCAGGTGAGCAAGTCTCTGTACACATGCTCGTGTGTGTGTGTGTGTGAGCAGGGGAGCAAGTCTCTGTACACACGCTCGTGTGTGTGTGTGTGTGTGTTTGCAGGTGGGTC
>NW_026067937.1:3133143-3264320 GCF_014885135.2 Alexandromys fortis
GTGTGCAGGTGAGCAAGTCTCTGTACACACGCTCGTGTGTGTGTGTGTGTGTGCAGGTGAGCAAGTCTCTGTACACATGCTCGTGTGTGTGTGTGTGCAGGTGAGCAAGTCTCTGTACACATGCTCGTGTGCATGTGTGTGTGCAGGTAAGCAAGTCTCTGTACACATACCCGCTGAGAGAAAAGGAAGACGTTGCCTCTCTCTCTCTACCACTCTCTGTCTCTCTTATTTGAGACAGAGGAAGCTGCCTCAGCTTAGCTTATTGGAGCTAGGCTGATGGCCAGCAAGCACAGCAATCCTCCTGTCTTCTGCCTTGCCCACAGTGCTGGGGTTCTAGGCATGTGCGATCACATTGGTCTTTTTATAGAGGTGCTAGGGATTCGAACTCACATCTTTAAGCTCCTGCAGCAAATCTTCTACCACTGAGACATTTCTCCAGCCTCAACATCACAGCATTTCAAAGAGTTTACACACAGAAAGATGGTTTTAACACGATGTACGACAAACTATAGGGGGAAAGAAATGACATATTCGGCAAGAAGGATAGCAGATGGTCTTGAAGGAAAGAAACGATATGCTCCATACATAGAAACTGGAGGAAGAAAAAGGTGGTTTCCTGATGTCTTGGATTGGGGATCATTCCAAGGTGGGTCTGTTTGCATACCCAGAGAACTGTGGGGTGAATTTTAACCATCGCTATTCAGGCTATGTCCCAGCAACTTGACAGACATGAAGAAAGAGAGGAGTAGCTTTCGGAAAGCACCTTGTCTTGAAAAATATTTCTCCAAATAGCTTTGGAAGTCGGTAGATAATCCGTTGTCCATTTAGTTCTCTGTCAGCCAAAGATACAAGAAAAGAGATGTAACAAAGATCAATAAGAAACTGAGAAGGAAAGAAGGCCACAGTAATGGCTCCATGTCAATAAGAAATTAGCTATCTAAGGAGGAGAAAAGATAGGGTTGGGGAAGAACAATATTAATGGAAGTCTACAAACATAGACTTCTGTAAACAAGTAACAAGGGTTCTCTGTCTAAAGTTGGTTTTGGCAAGCACCATCTACCACGTGTTTAGCATCTGTATTGATAACGCAAAGGATTAAGGAACTGAGGCAGTTTCTAGCCTCAGTTTGTCAGAAAGAAAGTCCCAGTTTGTCAGAAAGAATGGACCAATAGATGAAGTTCCAGGGCGGGGGGGGGGGGGGGGGGGGGGGGGGGCAGGTTCAGTGTAAGCATGATGTTTGCACAGATCTGCAGACACCTAGCCAAAGGCTCACTGATTCCCTCTGAGGAACTGAAAAGGTTAATGAAGAGGAAATGGAAGTTAGTCCTCTGGTCTCAGCAGAGAGAACTGCCCCACTTGTAGGTACATTGATTATGTATTGAATACATGGATGAACTAAGGAACTATATTTAAAATCCAGGCAGAGAGGAATGGTCAGGCAGTAACGTATTTGTCTTGTAAGCATGAGGACCTGAGTCTGAGTTCCAAAAACTTGTTAAAACTGCCCAACACATGCTTGTGATCTAGTGCCAGGGGAGCAGAAGCAGAGGGATGCCTGGGGCTCTGGTCTAATTCTTGAACCCCACACTACCAAGACTCCATCTTAAAGGTGGTGGCCCTCTAGAGAGAATGGGACCCACAGTTTTCTCTGTCCTACGCATGCATATGTGCACACCTCCATGCATACACCTGTGTGCACATGCTCCATGCATGCACCTGTGTGCACGTGAACACACAATACAAGAGTGAGAGATAAACAAGGGGGTAGTTGGGGTGATGGCTTACTGGATAAAGCATTTGCTGAGCAGGCATCAATAGCAGGATTCAAATTCCCAGAATCCACATAGAAATCTGACAGGCTTGGAGGTCACTTGTAGCACCGGGACTCAGGAGGCTGAGATAAGAATACCCTGGGCAAGATGGTTAGCTAAGGCTAGCTGAATCAGTGACTGTGCCAAAATTGGTGAGAAACCCTGCTTCAACAAAACAATAATGCAGAGTGATCCAAGGAAGATGCCCTGTCGCCACTCTGGACCTCCACACAAATGCTACACACATTCACCCACACCCATGCTCCTATTTATAGCCACACATATACACAGCAATGCATACTATCCTGATACATATACACAATAAATAAATAAATTCAACCAAGAATTGTGAGTTCCCCATTATATATACACACACACACACACACACACACACACACACACACACATATATATATATATATATATATATATATATATATATATATATATATATGTATGTATTGATCCTCAAGATCCCTGAATTCTTAAATTTTAAACCCAAGATGAGCAAACACAGAATACATTACCTAAGTACAGAGCAAGGGATGCCCTGTGTGAGATGGATTGCAAGGCCTACTCAAGATGTTTTCCAAAACTGAATCTTAACATCTCATTGAACAATCAATATCTTTATTCTCAAATAAAGATTTATTCATTTGTTCAAGGCTATTGCAGGGTGTCATAGCCATTATCATGTGACAGGTGCAATATGGCCTCTGAACAGACACCCTTAGGTAATCCCCGGAATTTGTGAACATCACGTGACGATGCAAAATTCAAAATTTCAAACATGGCTAAGAACTTTAAGGTGGGGAAATTGTCTTGGCTTAACTGGATGGACCTTGAATTAAATACAAATATTTTCATAAGAGAAAGGCAGAGGAACAGAATGTATTAGTACATGGTTGTAATCCAGTATTTGGGGGGTGGAGACAGGAAGATTAGGAGTTCAAGGTCATCCTCAGCTACATAGAACGTTCTGGACCAATCTGGGATAATGAAACATGTTCTCAAAACAAAATAAACCAACCAAACAAAGAGGCAAGCAGAAGAAAAATTGGCAGTACCAAAAATGAGAGGCCAGTGTAACCACGGAAGTAAACATTGAGGTGATGAAGAAAGAGTCCACATAGGGAAAGAACATGTAGCATTTGTCTTTGGGAGCCTGGGTAACCTCACCAAGTATACTTTTTCCAGTTCCACCCATTTGTTTGCAAATTTCAGTTTTCAGACAGGCTATTGCCATTGCTCTTAGTTGCGCTTCAGAAGTAGTTGGTGAAACACTCTTTGTAAAGATAGCACACTCTTCAGTTGTAGGACGTCTAGGAACCCATCTTGAACTGACCAGGAAACACTTTTCCTGCTAGCTAGCATTCACAGTGCCGGAAAATGCTACACAGACACCAGGGACCTGCACTGAAGCCTAAAGGCTATAATAATGGATGTCCTACTAGGCAGGATATATCCAACGCTGCAATAGAGGCAATACTGTTTGTGGGGGTTGAGGGCTGCTTCACAGGAGGCATTCATTCCTGCTATAGTAAACATGGCCAAATTCCATGAGTCAGGCAGTCACAGGCCCCAGGGCAGAACCTAGTAATGTTACTTGTCTAACACTCATGTTTTCAAACTCTCTAAACATTTATGTTTATATCCATAGTCGTACGCTGCTCGCATCCTTGGTCAGAGAAATGCTTATTGCAGTGGGTAATGGTTAACGCAGAGTATTGAACCTCCTCAAAAGAATGAGCATGAGTGTGGGGGCTCAGGCATGAATGGACTCGAGGTCATGGCTTCAGCCTTCAGCTCAGGGACTGGGGCAGAAGACAGGGCAGAAAGAAGGACAAGACAGAGACGAAGAGGAGGCGTGCCAGGAAAGACTGGTCTGTTGACATGGCATGATTGTTACACCATGAATTCAGAGCCACTATGGCTGCTCTCACCAGTCCTCTATGGGATCAGGAGAACTGAAAATTCTCATCCACACCAGGTAGGAGCTCCTGATGTCCCACTCCAAGCTGAAGACCTAATGGCAGTTGATTGCTTCTGAGGGAGGGGCAGTCAGTTTTCTTTAGGAGGAGTGGCCATGAGGGCCATTAGTGGCTAGTCCATGATTTTATGGATGATCCCCCACACGTGTGGCACTAATGGGGCTTATTGGATCACTTTTTACAAAGACAAGAATGTCGATGGGAGATCAAGGATTTGTTGAGCAGGAAGCTGAACAGAGAAGTACGGAATGAGTATGAGCAAGACACATTGTACACATGTATGGAATTTTCAAAAAGCAAACGTTAATAACATTTAAAAAGCCTGCTGCACATTTCATAACTAAATCTTTACATTTAAACACTTAGGGTGCTTCTAAGATTTAGGTTGATATAAATATTAAAGTGAATATATTCACTCATGCACCCTCATTTTCTCAGTATGTATTATAACTTGCTTAGGCCTTGAATATTTAGAAATGCAATTATTATGTAAATAATATTAATAGTTAAAATTATATATGTATATTTCCATTTCATTTTGTAAAGGAATGGTACTAGATCTGAAAATTTCTATTAAAGATATTATTGGGTCAATACTTGTTTTTTAACTATATTGTTTAAAAAGTCTCAACTCTGATTTGAGAAACAACTAAAATAATATGAACTTCTTTCAAAGCTCCATGGTATTTAAGTATTTGTGAGTGTTTTAGACATTCTGATGTGGATCAGGAGACTTTCTAAGACTGTCTCCAACGCATCTGGATTAGGTTCTTCTGTGTTACAGATAATTTTCTTTTTTTTAAATTTATTTATTTATTAAAGATTTCTGTCTCTTCCCCACTGCTGCCTCCCATTTCCCTTCCCCTCCCCCAATCAAGTCTCCCTCGTCAGCCCAAAGAGCAAAGGCGAGGCTCAGATGGGGTCAAAGCCTTCCTCAGGGAGCGTGAGCAAATGCCAGGCATGTACAAAACCTAGCAGCTGTAGCTTCCTGCACCAGTTGCTTACAGCCGGAGACTGTTTGCTTACAAAGATCTACCGAAACAGCTAACCTCACCCTGGTGGTGGATTAACTGAATATTGCTGGGGTTCCGGGTTACAGATGCAGCGGGTCTTCCCTCAGAGTGTGCACACTTCCCCTGACCCCAGCTTTGTTGTATGTGTATCTGTGTATCTGTTCTTCCTCATTTCCTCGCCACCTCTAGTCAGGGTTCCAAGGCCAAGCCAAGTACATGGTGCTGGCTTGCTCTGAGACACAAGGAGCCGCAGCGTCTCTCACTGCCTCGGTGCCTCCCAAGGCATCCTTTGCATTTGCTCCCTGGTGCATTGCTTTACCCCCAAAACCAAAGCTCTCCACGAGCACAGCAAACAGCCCTCCTTTCTGCACACCTTGTTGGTGTGGTTATCACAGAGCTTGGCCTACAGGAAATAAGTTTTGTCTCTGTTTTTGCCTGGAGGTTTGTTTCAGCATGTCCCCCATGCCTAGAACAATATCTACTATAGAGCCAACACTCAACATGTATTCCTAAAATGTTGGTCAACACTAGCCACCAGCCTAGGCAACTGGAGCTGCCCTGGGCCCATACTTTAATCAGTGGGCAATGAATGCAGGGAAGCTAAAGGAAGGCTCTACATGGAGTTTGTGCCTCTTTCACCTTCTCAACTATTCTCCAAGGCTTCACCTTGGGTATGGTACACTTGGGGCAAGATTATTTCTGCTTCACAGATTATTAAAAAGACATCCTGAACTGTAAAGGCAAAGACAGTGTCTGGCTCACAGAGAGCTGCCTTGAATGTCTGACTTCCAGATTAGAATGTGACATTGGCAAATGATAGGAATAATATATATCTCATGGTACTAGTTATTATTAGAGAACATGTCATTGTCCATATCCTCAACAGGTTTGGTCTCTAAGATGCTGGTCCTTTTCAGTTTTAAGGACTAGCCACCAAGCTAACTAACAGCAAAACAACTCTGCCAAGAAAAAGAGATTTCAAACTTTGGAAAATGTTTGGACTAGGTTGCCAGAGTTGAGGCAAGTTAGAGGAACAGGAAGTAAATAGGAAATGTCTAAGTTGGCAGGTGGAGACACTGGGTTCTCACCTTGACTTCCTTCTCTAATTCAGACGCGTTCAGAGTTTCAGTCCTTTGCAGCGGATGCTGCAATAGAGTACACCTCTCCGTCGCGGCTGTAGCACTGTCCGGAAAGTTTATATGAGAACACCAACCAGCGGAAATACAGGAGCCATGGAGAGCCGGCTGGAAGCACAAAGCTTAACCTGTGCGAACTGGAGAATCACTGTGGTGGTATCAGTAAAGGCCATTCGTCATCTTTTATGTAGTGTTACAATGGCCTTGCTTGTACACATTTTAACACATGCTTTAAGGTTTTATTTTATTTTTTTTTAATTTTTATTTATTTATTAAAGATTTCTGCCTCCTCCCCGCCACCGCCTCCCATTTCCCTCCCCCTCCTCTGGTCAAGTCCCCCTCCCTCATCAGCCCAAAGAGCAATCAGGGTTCCCTGCCCTGTGGGAAGTCCAAGGACCACCCACCTCCATCCAGGCCTAGTAAAGTGAGCATCCAAACTGCCTAGGCTCCCACAAAGCCAGTTCGTGCAGTAGGAACAAAAACCCATTGCCATTGTTCGTGAGTTCTCAGTAGTCCTCCTTGTCCACTATGTTCAGCGAGTCCGGTTTTATCCCAGGCTTTTTTCATACCCGGGCCAGCTGGCCTTGGTGAGTTCCCGAATGAACATCCCATTATCTCGGGCTTTAAGGTTTTATAACTTTCCTTACTATTGTGTCTCTAATTCTTGATCTCAAGCAGAGAGAAGCCACATGCCTAGATTTTCATGCAGCTGAGTGGTGTATAGCCACCCTTCTCCTGGGCGAGTTCTGGGAACAGGTTTTGAACTTCAATGTTTGTCTCGATGTGGTTGTTCTGCAAGCTTCTGCCAATGAGAAGATGCCACAACTTCTTCCAAGGTGTGTTAAACTTCCATGCGCTTTGCCCTCACATTTAAACTTCACTGCTTCAAAGGGATCCATGCATATATTATCAGAAGTGTCAGCAACCCAACAAAGTGAACACCCCGCATCTACCAAACTCCATAAACCTGGCTCTCTCTCTCATGGGAGTCTGACTCATTCAGAAGATAACCATTTGTCTGAAAATTAATAGCAACATTCTTTTGTTTCATATTACACATCTTTAAAGACCAAAGAAGCCTCAGGAATTAATTGTAGGCTTCTAATAAACACAATGATGTAATGACGTATTTAACATTATGGGTTTTTTGTTTGATTCCAAATAAATTGCAGATTTTTTTTTCTGGTGTGATACTAAAACAATTACCATTTTGCAAAAAGGATAATTAATCTGCAATTTTTTCACATTAGATCATATATCTCTAAAGAGTGCCCACGTGTTTGAGAGTGTTCAGCTGCTGTGTATTTAGTTTTCATTTTTTCCACTGATGCACCGCCCCATCAGGGCTGACATTTAAATGAGTGAGTATTCAACACAAATGTGATCATTTGTACAGCATCCAATGCAGCCCCATGCTGAGATGATTGCTTCTGGGAGCCGTCCTCGGCTTCTCAAATAGGGGGAAAAAGCCAGGCAAAATTTTATCAATTTACATTTTTCTGTGATTAATTTTTATGCAAATAAGGGCCCAACGTGCTCCCATCTCACCTGAATCATCCGGATCATCAAAGACAAATTGAGCATCACTTATTTAAAAAATAGGCTTTAAACTACAGCTGCGCTGGAAAACGCCGAGAGCGGGGCGTTGACTTCTTGAATGTAACAGGAGTAAATGAAAGCAGGCCATTTGTGTGCATCCCATGTACAGAGCCAGACATGGGGAACTTAACACAGTCCGAAACAACGTGTCTCTGCTTTGAATATTCTCTGGTCCTTGGAAACGTTCAGTAGTGATAAGGACGCGGATGACGCACTGTTTCCCAGGTTTCGGGAGAGATAACCCTGTCTCCCCTAGGAAACAAGAGCTATCGACCACCACATTTCCACCAATGTTCCGCTGCTTATAGATGAATGTGTATCGCAAGAATGCCGAGCTAGAGCAAACAGGATGCCCAAGAGTGTGCAAACCACCCGAGGTTAGAGGGCTTACGCTGTGGGTTTTCTCTTGCATCGAACTGATCAGCCACTTCGAGTCCATCCATTCTAGTTCTATGTTGTACTGTTCCCACTCAAGCAATAGGATTATTTGCCTCACGATCGGGATCCATTCAAACTGTAAAAGCCTATTCCGTTTTAAACATTGCAATATTCCTCAGTCTCTGAACTAAAAATAAAGGTCTTCTCCATGCTTTCTGAAATGAAGCTAGCAGTGTGATTTACACCTAAACATTGGCCTGGCTTACAAGTCCTAATGGAGCTCAATCTGCCATTTTTAAGGGAAAACTATTTTATTGCATCCTATCTTTTTAAAATGCGCTTAGAGTTTTGTATACATGATTCAGTTATCAAAATTTGTGCCTCTCTTTCTCCCCCTCTCTCTGTGTGTGTCATGAAAATACTCACCAGAGCAGAAGTAAATTGTTGACAATTCTCCGAGAATGGAAACAGACCACAGGGGGTAAAAATCTGGTTATCTGAACGGGCGACATAATCGAAGGTTCGGCTAAGCTAAGGGAATCGTAACATAAACAGGGCTCTTATTTCTAGGGACAGATTCTCCTTCCCATACAGTACTGGAGGAAGTCCAGTCCTCTCCTTCCTGCCGTGAGAAAAGTGCTGGACAGGAACAAGATTAGAATCTTAAAAGCTGTCCTGGGGAGTAAAATTACTGTGCAGGGTACAGGTGAGGGGGTAAAGGGAGCAAAAATAAATGGAGTTTATTCCATGGATTTTAGAGTTTATTTCACAAAGACAGAAATAAAGATGTCTAAATCCGTGGTTGTAGTCGCTCCCTGAGAGAGGGCTCTGAGAGTGTGTGTGTGTGTGTGTGTGTGTGTGTGTGCGCGCATGTGCTCGCGTGTGTTTACTGAATAGTGTCATTGGGTACTTTCCCTTATCAGTAAATGTGCCATTCAGTTCCACAGGTCATGAAGCCATTACTTCAGTATCCTCGCTTCAGAAATAACCTGAAGAAGGAGACAAATTTATTTTTTGCTTACAAAACAATTAATTTTTGTCCGATGAGCAAACAATGAGCAAAAATAGGCAGTTCCCATACCTCAGATCTATTTAGTCTGATCTTGGGCGAGTTGCCTTGAACCAACTAGCACAGAACCCCATCCCCTATGATTCATGATCCATTTGGGAGAAGAAGCAGCCATCATTCAGAATCACAACAACTCACGTTCACAAACAAGCGTGGGTACAACAGGACTCCATCCACAGTGACCCACAAGCTCCGCTGGGGACTGGGCAGCAGCTGTTTGGTTAAATGCAGGTCATCTGACTGCCACACAGCTGCTTTCTTAAAGTCCAGGATAATGTGCAATGTGAAAGGCAGTCTGTCCTTCACAGAGGCAAATTGGCACCTCCAAATGATGGGGAAGCTGCTCCCACGTGTGCGACATACGTTTGGGGTCAATGAGAGAAGGAAAAAACAACTACAGAAAGGAGCTCACAAACTCAGGCAAGGAATACTGTTGATCCTATAAGAAGGGGCTACCCTGGAGAGCTTCAGGAGGCTTCAAAGCCTATACACTTGACTTTGGCAGAAATTCTCCTCACAGACACTATAGGATGCCTCTTCCAGTTTCGAAGCCATCCCTTCTTTAAAGGTCTTTCCCAAGCCAGGGACATGGATACCTCATTTTAAATGAGAAATGCTTTAGAAGCTGCTTCCTAAACTTCAAGTCTCAGCACTGGAAAGTGGCTGACGTTCTCTGAAGAATCCACATCTCCATGGAGACTACTGAAGACACGCATGCATGCATACACACTCACTCACACATACATACATACATACATACATACATACATACATACATACATACAGATTGACTGAAATATCATGAGGGTGGAGATGTGGAATGCTGCAGATGTAGGGCCAGAATTATCTTGGGTCATCTTTAATAGCTTGATAACCATTTATTACCAAACTCTCTGTTTGCGAGCATTAGGAAAACTTTGAAATGAGGACCATTAACTCTCTTCAACTTTAAAGTTAAGATTATCATAGGCTGGCATCTGCAGCTCCCCAGCTGCCCAGAACCCTGCCTACCAGATGTCTTTAGCAGTGTATGTGGCAAATGCATTGCCTTACATTTTTCTTTTGTTCTGTGATTATCAATGTTCATGGAACATCTTCCACAAGTGTAGTGTGATCAAGCCAATCTGAACCCATGTGTCTGGGTCATGGCCTCTCATATTTGGCTCACCTATTGTCTTCTTTAGCACAAGGTGACTCTTCAATTAATGTCACAAAGGTATCACAAATTTCAGGTTTGGCATTAAGGTTCACTAACAGGACAATCCAAGAGTAGGAAAGAAAACTTCAGCAAGATATGGTACTTTGTACTCCTAGTAGAATGCAACCCTCTGACTCTGAATTTCAGTTTAAAATACCTGTGAATTTCTCCACCCCTC
The DNA here is from genome assembly GCF_014885135.2 of Alexandromys fortis. NCBI lineage: Eukaryota > Metazoa > Chordata > Mammalia > Rodentia > Cricetidae > Alexandromys > Alexandromys fortis. Next base: position 3,143,517 of record NW_026067937.1, read on the forward strand.
TGAATAAGTCAGCCCATCTTCACTAAGGAAATGATGGCATCATGTTAAAACACTGAAATAAGGAAGTTTCCTTGTTCTCCATTTATGGCACACCTATTTATGATATCTGTTTAATTAAGCCATTATTTACATAAGTAAAATGCACAAATCTTAGAATTGTAATCCAGTGATTTTCTTTTACACATTTATATATGTGTGTGACGTGGGATTCCCCTCTGTATGCTGTAATTACCATCAATGAATAAAGAAATTGCTTTGGACCTATAGCAGGGCAGAACTTAGCTAGGTGTGGAAAACTAAACTGAATGCTGGGAGAAAGAAGGGTAGAGTCAGAGAGAAGCTATGGAGGAGCCATTACCAGAGACAAATGTGCTGAAATTTTGCTGGTAGGCCACAACCTTGTGGTGATACACAGATTACTAGAAATGGGTTAAATTAATATGTAAGAGATAGCCAATAAGAAATTAGAGCTAACAGGCCAAGCAGCTATTTAATTAATATAGTTTCTGTGTGATTATTTCAGGTCTGAGCTGCTGAGCAGCTGGGAATCAACAAGCAGTCTCCTTATAATATGTATGGAAAGGTGTGACCTCAAGCAAGAGATAATTTCCATCATTTCTGCATACTCTCCAAAAGGCATATGCTATTAAAATTATATGAGCTGATATCAAGAAGTAAGATCTGGATAAATTAAGAAATTTGTCAAAGGTCAGTAAGTTTTAAACATATGATTGTTAGTCCTTAGAGCACAAATCCCTTCTCTAAACTGTAGTGTCTTATCAAAATAGAGGTCAGGAAAAATCAGCACTTACAGGAATAAGCTGCACCACCAAATTATGTCACATGACTAACAAGAACATTTTATAAAGCAATTTACTAAGACTGACTTTCTGATAGTTTCAACATTCCAGAAAATACCATGCTTTCCTTGGGACTGAGAAATCAGTATGAGTCTCAGCTGCAGTGAACTGAGAAAACTCAAACAATGGGGGATTAAACATGATTGGGTTGCTTTCCTGTTACCCGTAAACCTAGAGACTGTCAGCCCAAAATTGGTATGACATTGACTTATTGTGACTAAAAATGTGTCTTCTTTTCTATCTACCATCTCCTTATCTTTCCCTTCTTCCTATTGCCTCACAGCCATTGCTGCAGACCGAGGCAGCAAGACTGACAAGATGCAAATGACAAAGAATATCCCCCTAATCGTTTAGTCAATACCTTTCAAATACTCTTTTCAAAGATGGCACATAATGGGTTCCACTTTTTATGTCATGGGAAATCTATATCTGCAACGGGCACCAAAGCAGCTAGCATTTTTGACTACACTGAATTCAAATCTTAAAGAGGCAAGAAAAAAAAAGATAGAAATTTGGTAGACAATTAGTAGTTTCATTTCAGGAAAAGAAAGTGTACACAAGTAAACAATTCGAGGGATATAAGTATAGGAAACTATAACTAGAAAATAAACAGTTCTGCTCATAACCAGGACATATTGCACTGAAAAAACAAACAAACAAACAAACAAACAAAAACACCAGAATGGTCTGTGGGGGCTGGAGAACGGCGCATTAGTTATGCATGCTCACTGCTTTGCAGAGGACTCCTCTTTGGTTTCCAACACAGCTCTGGTGGTTCACAGCTGCCTGTGATTCTCTTCCAGAGGACCCGGTACCCTTTTCTTTCTTTTTCCCCTTTTATCGATTCTTTGTGGATTTCACATGAGGCATTCGATCCCACTTACTCCCATCTCCTCAAATTTGCGATCTGCCCTTGTAACCTCCTCCCAAAATCAAAAGCAAATGAAAAAAAAAAAAAAAAACAAAAGGTAAACAATACAAAAACAAAAAAAGAAACAGAACAGAAATAAAAACAAAAACAGAAAATAAAGGAATCTTGTGATGAAAAGTATAGTGTGACCCATTGAGTCACATAGTTTACCGTTTAGTCCATTTGTCTTTACTTAACTGCCAGAGTCGTTGGTCTGACTTGAGGCCTCTGGTTTCTGCTACACCACCGATAAAGGGCTCTCACAGGGGCTCCTCTTTGACATCCTGTTGTTTTGTGTCTTGGAGACCCTGCTGGTTTTGGATCTGTAGGTTCATCCCCTTCACATGCTCATAGTTCATAGATTCAGTAGATGGGGGGTGGACCAACCCATAGTCCTGGTCCTGGGCCTGAGTGACGCCTGCGTTGATTGGCTCGCTAGCTTTCCCTCATCATCTCTCCCCAGGCGCGCTGCTCTCCAGCAAGGCCTCTGCTCACCCAATGCAGCCTGCAGCAAGGAGCAGCAAGGCCGGTTCTCTGGCTCTCAGGCCCCCAGATCTGCAACCCCTTCACTCGCATGGCCAAGGCCAGCTCTGCTGTTTTGCTCAGACAAAGAACAGGGTGCTTTCTCTTGACTGATGGAGGGAGACTATGAGGGAGTGGCAGGATCAGTTCTACTCCCGTGCCTTAGGAGCTGGCTTACTTGCACCTCAACAACAGTGCCGGTTCTAGTGTACTTTGAAGGTCGGGTGCAGGGTACGGTTGCCTGTGTTGCCTACGTGCTAGAGCTGGCGAGGGGCAGAGCTAATTCTCCCGCCCTCAGGCCCTCATGCGAGCTGGCTCACCTGTGTCTCCGACCACAGGGTCATCCCTAGTGTGCTTCCCAGCTGAGGTTCACACCTCTTAAATGGTATTTTTTTAGGGACTATAGATATGGCTTAGCAGTAAAGAGCACTTGCTTCTCAGCTATGAAAACTAGACCTTGGTTTCTAGTACCCGCCAACATTGGGTTGCTCTTAAACACCTGTAACTACCTCTGAGGGGTCCAATACCGTTTTCTGGACTCCGCAGGAACTTTTACAGATAACATAAACACAAACACACTCATCATTTATCATGCCTTCTGAGTTGACCTGGCCCAGGTATCTCTTACTGTTTAAAATAATGACTGAAAAAGCGGGACGCTGGATGTTGTGTGTTGTTTCTCTTGGGTATTATTTGTTGGATTTGTTTGTTTGGTCTGTTTTAAGGGAATGAAAATTCACAAATAAGAAGGTGTGCCTTGACAGATATTTTGTAATGTCTACAGTTTCAGGAATTGTTCTGAGCACCGAGAATACAGGCATGAACAAAACGCACCCTACTCATGTTGGGAGTTGATCATCAAGAAACAAACATCTGAAAATGCTGTTATGCAGAGAATTAAATCAACATACCAGACAGAAACTGTGTGAGTGCTCTCACACACCAAAGATCTCTGAGAAAGGAGGAGGAAGGCCAAGTTCCTGTGGGGCTGGAGATCCAGCTACATGACAGCTCTCGATGGAGGGAGAACTCAGTGCTCAAGAGGAAGATGGAAAGGCAAAGAGCCCATCAAAAGTAGGACAGTGAGGCCAGATGAGCTGATGGGAAAGAGTACGGAGCGTCTTGTGAGCCAAGGTGAGGAAATTTTATTCTCATCCTGATGAAAAGTGTCCAGCATGAGGGAAATATGTGGTTTTCATTCAAAAGCAGTAACTGAAATCTGAGTGAAGAAGGGATGTGGGCCAAGGGGTAGTAAAGGAAGCAGAGATCAGTTAATTATCAACTGTTGTAGAGCAAACTGTCTTGACTAGGATAAGAAAATAAATGGATGAGGATCTGAACAACAATAACAAATGATGAACAGATTGTCCTGTTGAACTTGAGAGTGAGTGAACAAGGAATTTGGTTATGGTTGCTGAAGGAGCACAGACAGCAAGGAAGTTCTCAGCTATTCTGCCTGAGGGGAACATGAATGGAATGAGCAGAGTATATTTAAGGGAAGGAAATGCTATTAGCATGTGGATGTGTTCAGCTTGAATCTCTACTGCACTTCCCAATATTCATTTGGTATGACATTGCATTCGTGGATGTGAAGATATGGGAACTGGGGCTGTGGGTTTGAGACACAGTGCTATCTGAATGGCCTTTCAAACACAGAAGTAGACGAGAACATCTAAGATACGTAGACAGTAGAGTGAAGGAGGTTGGAGAGCCCTGGGGGTTCTGACATTAAGATTTATTACAAACAAAGGGGTGTTGGACCCTAGAGTCCAATCACCGAGGAGGAGTAACCCCAAGAGACCATCTCTCACACCACAGCTGATGTAAAAGCATGAGGATTTTATTAATTCTGTCATGACAGGGTATTTCAGCATTTGGGAGGCTAGAAAGACCCCAAGTGGCTAGTACAGGCTATTTTTAATGGAAGGAAGGGGGTGTCTAGGGGTTGTTCTTTCACTATTATGATTGGCTTATTCAAAAGGGCTATTACCAATAATTGGCTGGAGAGTGGTTGTCAGATCAGATGTGGTAAGGGAAAACATCTAAGGGTCACTTTGCCCCTTTCCCAGGGCCTAAGTGGAAACATCAGTAACTGTGTCAACACCTAAGGGTATCAATAACTGAGTTCTATTTGGAGAACATTCACAAGGACTTAGGGAGGTGATGGAAAGTTCCCAACTTTTCAGTATGTGTGTGGGCAATTGTTAGGTCCTTGGTTCCCAGGGGAGCATTACTGCTGAGACTGAGAGGGCTCATAATTGTCAGAAATGGCTTCAGAATTGTCTTAAAGTTCTACAGGGGCAGTGCAGCAAAAGAGATTGGAAAGGACTGTCCTGTGAGGTGTACAGGAAAACATTTCATAAGCAGGAGGAGGGTGATGAATCAGGTGTCTTAAAGATCAAGCAATGTAAGAACAGAAGAGAGCCTGCAGAGAGTCCATGTCAGATGAAGACTGAGTGGTTATTTTGGGTTTCTGTATTTAAATGGATGTAATGGAAACACCTGTCCAGAAGGTGGGTCACTCATAATCCTGAGGAAACATGGAAGTTAAACTGGCACAGATCTCCCCTCTCCTCCCAAGTCAGTCTGGCTGTCAGCTGCCTTCCCTGGAAGTTTGAGTATGGTGGAGAACACTGAGGTTCTGATGCTCTTTTCATTCTCATTCTCTATTACACAGCAACTCCAAATCACTTCAAACTGTGCTCACTCAAGGTTCATTCAAATGCCATGTGTTCTCAGAAAATGTGTTCAACAAAATCATAGAAGAAAACTTCCACAATCTAAAGAAAGGTATGCATAAGATACAAGAAGCTTATAGAACACCAAATAGACAACAACAAAACTTCCCTTGTCACATAATAATCAAAACACTAAATATATACAATGAAGAAAGAATATTAAGAGCTGCAAAGGAAAAAAAAAACAAGTAACATATAAAGGCAAACCTATCAGAATTACATCCAACTTCTCAATGGAAAAAAATGAAAGCCAGAAGGTCCTGTGTTATACAAACATTAAGAGACCACATATGCTATCCCAGACTACTATACCTAACAAAACTTTCAATCACCATAGATGGACAAAACAAGATATTCCATGACAGAACCAGATTTAACCAATACCTAGCCAAAAACCCAGCCCTACACAAAGTACTAGAAGGAAAACTCCAACCTAAGGAAGTTGGCTACATCCACAAAACACAAACAATAGATGATCTCACAGCAGCAAAGCCCAAAGAAGGGAAAACCATGCACAATAACATCATCAACAATGAAAAGTAAAATAAAAGGAGCTAGCAATCACTAGTCATTAATATCCCTTAATATAAATGGACTCACCTCACCTATAAAAACACCAAAGGCTAAAAGATTGGATGTATAAAGAGAGTCCATCCTTCTGTTACATACAAGAAACACACCTCAACCTCAAAGACAGACATCACCTCAGAGTAAAGAGTTGGGAAAATTTTTCCAATCAAATGGACCTAAGATACAAGCTGGTGTAATTATCCTAATATCTAACAAAATAGACTTCAAACTAAAATCAATCAAAAGAGACAAATAAGGACATTTCATATTAGCCACAGGAAAAACACATCAAGAGGAAATTTCAATACTGAATATCTATGCCCCAAATAAAAGGGCACCCTCATATGTAAAAGAAACCTTCTAAAGCTTAAATCACACATTAAACCCTAAACACTAATACTGGGAAACTTCAATATCCCACTCTCACCACTGACAGGTCTGTCAGACAGAAAATTAACAAAGAAATAAGGGAAATAGCAGATATTATGACTCAAATGGACTTAACAGACATCTATAGAACAATCCATCTAAACATAAAAGAATATACTTTCTTCTCAGCACCTCATGGAAACATCTCAAAAATTGACCACATACGACCACATACTATGTAACAAAGCAAACCTCAACAGATACAAAAAAAATGGAATAAACCCATGTATCTTATCATATCAACATGGCTTAAAATTAGAATTCAAAAGCAACACTAGTTCCAGAAAGTCCACAGACACATGGAAGTTAAACAATTCTCACCTGAATCATTAATGGGTTGAGGAAGACTTCCTAAAAGTTAATGAAAATACAACATACCCAAATTTGTGGGACACAATAAAAGCAGAAAGTTCATAACATTAAAAGCCTACATAAAGAAGCTGGAAAAATCCCACACTAGTGAGTTAACAAAACACTTGAAAACTAGAACAAAAAGGGCAGACTCACCCAAGAGAACTAGATGGCAGGAAATAATCAAATTGAGAGTTAAAATCAACAAAATAGAAACAAAGAAAACAATAGAATCAATGAGATAAAGAGTTGGTTCTTTGAAAAAATCAACAAAATAAACAAACCTTTATTCAAACTAACCAAAAGACAAAGAGAGAATATCCAAATTAACAAAATCAGAAATGAAAAGGGGAACATAACAACAGACATAGAGGAAATCTAGAAAATCATTAGGTCATATTTCAAAAACCTGTACTCTACAAAATTGAAAATTTTGAAGGAAATGGACAACTTTCTGGATAAATATCACTGACCAAAATTAAATCAAGACCAGATAAGCAAATTAAACAGACCTATAACTGCTAAAGAAATAGAAACAATCATCAAAATTCTCCCAACTGAAAAAAGCCCAGGACCAGATGGTTTTAGCATAGAATTCTATAAGATTTTCAAAAAAAAAAAACTACTACCAATATACCTCAAATTGTTCCACTCAACAGAAGCAGAAGGAACATTGCCAAACTCTTGTTATGAGGTTAGAATTACACTGATACCCAAACCACACAAAGAAATTACTAAGAAATCAATTACAAACTAATCTCACTCATGAACACTGATGTAAAATTATTCAATAAAATACTGGCAAACCGAATCTAAGAACACATCAGAGAAATCATCCACCATGATCAAGTCGGCTTCATCCCAGAAATGTGGAGATGGTTCATCATACAAAAATCTGTCAATGTAATCCACCATATAAACAAACTGAAAAAAAACCACATGATCATCTCATTAGATACTGAAAAAGCCTTTAACAAAAATACAGCATCCCTTCATAATAAAGGTCTTGGAGAGAGCAGGTATACAAGGAACAAGCCCAAATATAATAAAGGCAATATACAGCAAGCCAACAGCCAACATCAAACTAGATGGAGAGAAACTCAAAGCGATCCCACTGAAGTCACGAACAAGACAATGTTGTCCACTCTCTCCATAGCTACTCAATATAGTACTTGAGGTTCTAGCTAGAGAAATAAGACACCAAAAGGAGATCAAAGGGATAAAAATCTGAAAATAAGAAGTCAAATTCTCACTATTTGCTGATGATATGATAGTTTACATAAGCAACTTCAAAAATTCTACCAAGAAACTTCTATAACTCATAAACACTTTCAGTAATGTAACAGGATACAAGATTGACTTGAAAAAAATCAGTAGCTCTCTTTACACAGATGATAAATGGGCTGAGAAAGAAAGCAGAGAAACATCACTCTTCACCATAGGCACAAATAACATAAAATATCTTGGAGTAACTCTAACCAAACAAATAGAAGACCTGTATGACAGGAACTTCAAATTTTTGAAAAAGAAACTGAAGAAGACACCAGAAAATGAAAAGATCTCCCATGCTCTTGGGTAGATAGAATTAACATAGTAAAAATGGCAATCTTACCAAAAGCAATCTACAGATTCAATGCAATGCCCATCAATCCTAGCAAAATCCCTCACAGACCTCAAAAGAACAATACTCAACTTCATAAGGAAAAACAAAAGAACTGAGGAAGCCAAAACAATCCTATACAATAAAGGAACTTCTAAGGGCATCACAATCCCTGAGTTTAAACTCTACTACAGAGCTACAGTACTGAAAACAGCCTGGTATTGGCATAAAAACAGACAGGAGGAACAATGGAACCAAATTGAAGACACAGATATCAATCCACATACCTACAAACACCTAATTTTTGACAAAGAACCAAAAAAAATATCTAATGGAAAAAGAAAAGCATATTCAACAAATGGTGCTGACAAAACTGGATATCAACATATAGAAGAATGAAAATAGAAATAGATCCATAACTATCACCACGCACGAAACTCAAGTCCAAGTGGATCAAAGACCTCAACATAAAGCCAACCACACTGAACCTCATAGAAGAGAAAGTGGAAAATACACTTAAATGAATTGGCACAGGAGACCACTTCCTAAATATAACCCCAGTAGCACAGACACTAAGAGAAACAATTAATAAATGGGACCTTCTGAGACTGAGAAGCTTCTGTAAAGCAAAGGACACAGCCAACAAGACAAAACAATAGTCTACAGAATGGGAAAAGATCTTCACCAACTCTACATCAGACAGAAGACTGATCTCCAAAGTATGCAAAGAACTCAAGAAACTTGTCATCAAAAGAACAAATAATCTAATTTTAAAAATGGGGTAAAGTCCTAAACAGAGAACTTTTCAACAGATGAATCTAAAATGACTAAAAGACACTTAAGGAAATGCTCGACATCCTTAGCCATCAGAGAAATGCAAATCAAAACAACTCTGATATTCCATCTTACACCCGTAAAATTGGCCAAGATAAAAAACACTGATGACAACTTATGCTGGGAGGTTGTGGGGTAAAGCGAATGCTCATGCATTGCTGGTGAGAATGCAAACTGATACAGCCCCTTTAGACATCAATATGGCAATTTTTCAGAAAATTAGAAAACAACCTACCTCAAGACCCAGCAATACCACTTTTGGGTATATACCCAACGGATGCTCAACTATGTTCATAGCAGCATTATTTGTCATAGCCAGAACCTAGAAATAACCTAAATGCCCCTTGAGCAAAGCATGGAATAGGAAAATGTGGTACATTTACACAATGAAATACTACACAGCAGAAAAAGATAATGACATCTTGAAATTTGCGGGCAAATGGATGGATCTAGAAAACATCATATTGAGTGAGGAAACCCAGACCCAGAAAGAAAAATATCCTATCCACTCACTCATAAGTGACTTCTAGACATAAAGCAAAGAAAAACCAGCCTACAACTCACAATTCCAGAGAACCCAGACAACAAAGAGGACCCTAAAAGAAACATACATGGATCTAATCTACATGGGATGTAGAAAAAGACAAGGTCTACTCAGTAAATTGGGGTCACGGGGACCATGGGAGAGGGTAGAAGGGGAGGAAAGTGGAGAAAAATACATAGCTCGATAAAACAATTAAAATTTTTTAAAAAATGAAAAATAATAAAAAAATCTATAAAGAGACAGTAAAAAATGCTATGTGTTCTCTTCAGCACTTACACAGCAGGAAGTAGCAGATTTGTACCTTTCAATTCTATAGAACCAGGTAGCATAAATTATTTCTGTTTAAACATATCCAATAAAATAAATCTTAGAAAAAATATTTGAGTAATATGTAATATTGTACATTCATGTTATTTCCTATCTTATAAAGAATCAATTTACTAAAATTGGTTGCTGTAAAGTGAAAAAGAAAACCTAGATTGCAATTAATCTTATAAGGTGAAGTAGAAAACCTTTAGGCAGTTGGGTTTTGATGGACAGATAGTTGTGATTGGTGGGAAGAGGAGGCACAAAGAAGACCTGGGTCTCTTGTTTGAATAGTTGAGCATGGCTGGTGTGCATGTGTGTGCACTTGAGTGCAAGATAATGGAAATGAGAAAAAGGTATCAAGTATGAGTCCTCCAGCCAGCCCCCAAATCTATCATGCAATTCAGGTGTGAAGGAGGGACTTCCTCAGAAGGGGAGTGGACATCTTTCTTCTGAGTCCTGCTCTCACAGAGGACCAGGCTACCACCAGATGACTGCCCACACATACTGGGGAACATCAGGAACAACCCAGTGACCTAGGGAATGATCTTATGAAAGACAAAAGGTTTGGGAACTATGCAGGGGAGGCCCTTAGCCAGGAAACACGAGCATTTGCTGGGTGACCTTATTTTGACTTCAGGCTAAAGAGGACAGAGGACATGAGGGTCACAGTCATACCAAAACGCATGTGTTCATATGTACAGTTCCATGTTTATTTGGTTCTCACTAATGGCATTAAGCTGTTTGCACGGGAGAGCTGTACTTCAGCGGTTATTGAGTAGGGACATGCCACGGGTAGACAGTTTCACTAGCATTAACTGCGTTAGTGCAGCGAGGCAAACCTACTTTCAAGCAAGTGGCATGGGTGAGAACTTTCCATTCTTGTGACATTTTCCGGGCCAGTGGACTTGAAATTGTGCCATTCGAAAATAACTCTGGGGTGGGAAGCTCTTTAGGATAATACAGGCACACTTAAGTGAGAATCCGAGGGGAAGCTGATGTGAGCAAGCTGTAATATCACTGGTATAAGAATAGGTGCTGCCAAGGATGAGGCAGATGACAAATGGGCTTGCTGAGGGAAGACTAAGGACATCCCTGAAACCCGGAGGAGGCAGGCCGGAAGCAGCAGGTGCTTGGCTGTAATGAAAGTTCAGACCTTCGAGAGCAGACAGAAGAACGCATGAGCAAGCTGCCTTGCTCCTTGAGGAGGAGGGAGGCGCAGTCACGGAAGGGCCAGCATTAGGCAGATGAGTATCAAAACACAATAATACACATAGTAATGATAACTGGAAAGAAAGACGAAGGCCCAGAGCACAAATCAGGAGGGCTGTCACGCTTCGCAGAGGTCATTAAACTTGCCACAGTAACCCAGTGGTGGAAACCTCCTCCCCATTTTCTCCTGATGCCTTTGTCTTCTCCGGCATAAAAATATTTTCCAAACAAACCTGTCTTGGAGATGTCTCACGGGGACTTAAGGACTTGCTAGGCACAGTTCCAAGACAGGTGTGTTTGGAAAATATTTTTCCAACAAATATCCAAGTAACTTTTCTCTACAGAATGTGAATGGAAAAATCAATTTTCTCATATAAACATGATACTAGAAAAGCTTTTTTTTAACTTTAGGAGTGGGATAATTTAAACTTACTGTAACGAAGAGTTTGGACAAAACAAGAAGAAAACAACATAACAACATCCTGGTCTCTGTATTATTCATTCAGCAAGAAATACCTGGACTTCTTCTATATAACTGAATATTATTGCAAAAATATTAAAAATAAAATTTAAAAGATGTGCTTTTCATCTTACACAAAAAAAAAACACAAATAAAATGCCTTCCTTTAGGGAGCCAGAAGAAAAACATAAATAAAATTATGCTTACTTTTATAAGATCTAAGTTGAGGCTCACCACAGTGAAGCATATGTTTAATCCCAAGACTTGGGAGACGGAGGCAAACGGATTTCTGTGAGCTGAGGCCATGTTGATCTAATAGTGAGCGTTCCAAATCAGTCAGAGCTACACAGTGCGACCTATCTCCAACAACAAACAAACAAGCAAACAAACAACAAAATCCCACCTCAGTTAAAATATATTTTAACTGTGAAATGAAAACGGCAAACATCAGCTCACTTAAAAGAAAATGATACATTGTCCTTTTAATCCAAATTTACTTGTATGTTAGAGTTATAAATATTACATCCAAAAGATCAGGACCCTGTCAGGGTGACCATCGGAATAATGGTCAATTCATTGTGAAGAAAACCTCATGACCAACAACAAAGTGAGACAGGCTACTCATGGGATAAAATCCTGACCTCCACAGGGAACCTTTAAACCCAGGCTAAGTGAGATAACACAGACCAAGACAGGGACTAAACTGATTTCTCAAACTTTGCCTGCTCAAGGTAAGTCTCCAAATTTGCCCAGACTACAGTGAGCTCTGAAGGAGGGCTGCCTCCCAGGGACTGCTCAGCTACAACCCAGGTTCTTAGCCCGGCCTTGCTCCATGGTGAACGCATGGCTCATGTCCTGGAAGTTCCCAGAAAGTGAGCTTTAAAGACTCGTGGAGCATCCTTAGGCTGAGAGGTACATGCTGGATGAAGACAAATGTGATAATCTCCAAGAAGACTGAAACAGCAAAAGTCCTAAAGCAAGAGGTGGTGCGGTCATTAGACAATGTATGGAGTTAGGGATAATGTTACCGCTTGATTGTCAGTATTAGTCGTGCTATAAAGAATATAACAGAACCCCCATCACACACAGAAATATTAAGAAGATGGAGGCTGAGTCTGAATTTCATTTCAAGTGTAGTGCACTGCTCTTAGTGAATTGAATTTAATGAGTAAACTTGATCATTTATTTTTATCAGGTACGTTAACTTTGATTTTTTTTCAAGAAGGATGCATAAATAATGTTTTATTTATTAGAAGCTAAAATGGAATTCTACATAAAAATATTATTTAGTTATCTAAAAACTATCAAGTGTCAAAAATCCGTATTAAATGCTATACCTTCACAACACCATTTGCATTTTTCTTCTAAAGAATTTACAGATTGAAGAAAAAGTGTCAAAAGAAACTTTAAAATATTTTGAAGTAAAATATTTCAAGCTAATAAAAATTTTTAGATGAGTTGATTAAATGAAAATAAAAACATCAAGTGTGGAAGACACAAATAATAAAGAGAAAATTTGAGAGAAATTAATAGCATTCAATGTTTACATTTCTAAAGAAAAATAGGGTAAATAATTAAGTCTTCCAAATTAAGATACTATAAAAAGAAGAGCAAATTAATTCCAAGCAAGCAGATATGGGAAATGATAAAAATTAGGGCATGGACCAACGAAATAACAGAAAAAAAAATGAATGAGGTAAAAGCCTCATTCTAAAAGCAGCGCATATCTAGTTAGACTAACAAGAAAAAATAATACACAAAAATATCACAAGTGGCTGCACAGCTGTTAATCCTACAGACACTGAAAGTGTAAATACACACTGCGAAGCTCTACAGCCATGAATCTGACAATTTAGATGGGATGTGCCAGCTAAATGAATAACATAAACCATGTAACTCATTCAAGATGAAATACACAGCATTCATATCTCTACTTAAGGCAGGAGATTAGCAGTGAGCACTCCTGGTAAATGAAAAAAAATCAACTCATAGGACTTCAAAGTCTACCAAATACTGCTCCAATGCTATCATCTTTTTCAGAAAATTAAAGGTGACAAGAAAAGTTCCTATATAGTCTCTAAGGGCCAGCATCATCTCAATCCCAAATCTCAGCAAGGATCTTCAAAGAACAGAAAACATCCCTGCTGCTTGGGAAGTTAAGGCAGAACAACCCCAAGTTCAATGCCTGCCTGGGCTATGGAAGTCAAGACTACCTGTGCAACTCAGTGAGACCCTGTCTCAAAATGCAAAAGGAACGAAAAACAAACAAGCAAAACAAAATCTCAGAAAACTGAAGACCAACATGGACAGAGATGCAAAATGGAAAAATCTTCAACAAAAAAACTGAGATGCATATCCAGCTGTTTAAAGGGGAAGTGGTATCAAAATTTCTGTAACAGATTAGATTCATTATAGAAATCCTGATTCGGCACTGAAAGTCAGTGTCTTAGTTAGGGTTAGTATTGTTTTGAAGAGACACAATGACCACATCAACTCCTATAAAGGAAAATATTTAATGTGGGGGCTTACAGTTTCAGAGGTTTTGTCCGTTATCCTCATGGTGGGACATGGTGACATGCAGACAGACATAGTGTTGGAGCTGAGAGTCCTACATTTTGATTGGCAGCAATAAGACATGAGCTAAACCACTAGGTGTGGCTTGAGCATATATGAGACCTCAGAGCCCGCCTCCACAGTAACTCACTCTCTAACAGGGCCATACCTACTTCAGCAAAGTCACACCTCCTAATAGTGTCATTCCCTAGGAGCTTATGGGGAGTCAATTACATTCAAACTACCACAGTTGGTGTAATTTTCTATATTAGACTAATAAGAGAAACCTGCTATACTGTCTCAACTTGAGGGTCTAATGAAATGATTTAGTGGATAGAGAAACTTGTTGCCAAGCCTGGGATCTGATCTTGATCCCCAAGACCCACATGGTACATGGAGAGAACAGACTCCTGTAAGTTGTCTTCTAACCTCCATCTGTGTCCCATAGATGACGGTGCACATACCATACACACAGTAAGTAAATAAAATAAGTAAATACAATAAAATTGTTTTCTAAACCATTAAAATTCTAAATTCATGCATGATAAAAGTTTTAACAAAATAGAAATAGGATGAGAATTATTTATCATATGTTATTATCATAACAACAAAATCTAGAGCTAACATCATACTCTGGTCTGGAATGTGATGATCTTCCCCTAACATCAAAGCTGAAACAGATTTCTTCCCTCATTGTTACTACCCAGTACAGCACTGGGGTTGCTTCTCTAAGGCCAGTTGGAGACAGGAATGAGAGGTAAACATTTTAGAAGACCAGATGATCCCTTCCCACAGACAGCAAGGAAGTTCACATGGAAAACTAGAGAATCTGCAACAGAGCTTCTGGAACTAGCAAGAGTTCACAGGGTTGCAAGACATGATCAAGAATGAAAGCCAACTATATTCCTACAGACCAGCAATGAAAAACTGTGATTTCAAACTGAATAGTTCACTCGCAATCACACAGAATATTAAGAGAAAATACTTAAAAACACATCTTTTAAAATTTGTGCAGTGTTTATACGATGAAAATTACAAAACACCAGTAGAAGAAGTGATCTGAGTAAATGAAAAGATACAACGTATTTATGAGTGAAACAAGTTAACATTGCTAAATGCTGATTATTTTACAATTTGATCTACAGAGTCAATATGATGTCAATTAGAATCAAAATTCAAATATTTTTGAGGATCTTGACAAACTGCTTCTAAATTTATTTAGAACATCAAAGAAACCAGACTAGCCAGAGTAGAGTTCTGTGTAAGAGCAATGTGGGTCTGGATTCAAGTCTGACTGAAGAGGCACATAATTGACAGAATAGGACGCTGTTAAAGGACAGGATGGAATGTATTGACCACAAGCACAGCAATCAAAGCATATAGCTAACTTCTTGCTCAATTGTCAGGGGAAAAGGTCACAAATGATTTCCCAAATAACACAAGTTAGAATAGGCCCCTGAGTTGCTGGATTAGAGTCAAACATAGCAGTACGAATTCATGATTATGCTATCGTAGATACAGAAATAAACCTAAATGTACACACTTACAAAGTGTGTGTGTGTATGTGTGTTTCTGTCTAAGATCTAAGAGAAATGTACTCCAGTAGCAATGAGCACGTTCACTGTTCAGAGTGTAGTTTCTAAACACTCTCTTTCCAGTAAAACAAACCAGAAAACTACTTATTGGCAAAATGGTGAATCCTACTGTTGTAGCAGGGAACATATGAGATGGACCTAAGCAGCTTGTCGTATCTGAAAATAGAATGATCGAAAATAGAAGAGAGGGAAAAGTACAATGAGCATCAAAAGGAATAGAATCCAACATAAAGCAGCTCCCAGGGGCTAACACCTTTTGCAACCTGAGCAAATCAGAGTAATTATAGTATTAGGTTATCTCTCAAAGAGTAAATGCAAATCCTTTGGATATAAATAATAAACTGTATAAGTAAATGAGTGGAGATAAGTATATCTTCCTTACCAAAATAATCTAATTAATAAATGCAAAAAATAATGGTAGTTAAATTAGCCTTGGACATAACTAATCATTGTGAAACACAGTGATGAACACTCGGCTAACGGGCAAAACTTGCAGAGGAGATCTTAACTAACATTAGCAAATTCTTGCTCAAGTCCCTAGGAGCTTCATCCAAGTTCCTCTTAGCTGGAAAGTGGGCTGAACGGCCTGTTTTAAGCAAATGTGGCAAAGGAGAAGTTAAGTTCACAATGGGAAGGGGAGACAGACACCATGCATACCAAGATCAAAGCAAACATCTCCCAGAGATGTGACGTCAATATAGGGCATCCGCCATCACATAATACAATGAGAATGGCACATATGTCTCTAATATGTCTCTAATGTATTGTCTCTAATCCATCATTTCAGTGTAACCATGAAAAGGTTTTCTAGTAGACTCACATAGAAGGCCATTCTATACAATATCTGACCATTATCCAAGGGGCAAGGGAAGACAAATTGTTGATAAATTACAGTAGATTAGAAGAGATTAAGAAAATATGGATATTAAAAGTAGTGTGTCATATGTATGGGGCCTAAAAGCAGAAAAAGAAATTTGCTTGACATAGATCATAGACCTGTAATCCTATCATTAGGGACACTGAGGCAGAAGAGTCCAGTGGTCAGGGCCTGACTAGAACAGTGAGACATCATCTCACATATGCAACAGTAACAAATTAAATCATTTGAAAAACTAAACTACTAAAATTATAAAGTCCACAATTAGCACTATTGTACTTTCACTGCTTTCTGAGTTTTCATGAAAAGATATAAGGAACCCATACCACCTTTACAATTCTGTGAATCCAAAATTACATAAATGAAGATATATTAAAATATTGCTTACAATTTAATTTCCATGGGTGATCTATTTAAAAGATATTGTGCTTTCATTTCCAGGATAGTGAACAAATTCTTTATTGTTATCAATGTGACAACCTGTGAACCCAACATGAGCTTGGAAACCAAGAATTAACTATGATTTCTAGTCCTACCCACAACCCAATAGCTGGGGAACCCCTGGGATTCAATTTCCTCAGAATTTCAATGAAGACTTTAGACACTATGACTCATATCTACCTCTTCAGTCTTCATAGTAAACGGGGATAATGGATTTTCCTCAGCACGAGAACTCAAAATACTTGGTGATATAATATGTATATATCTCAATCTCATGAATGATAACAAGCTGTCTTAAGAAGACACAGAGATAGTCTTAAAACACTGGCAAGGCAGATCAAGCCACAGAGGACTGAAGCTTAAGGACTCATTGTTCTCTTAGTTGTGAAGTGAACCCAATCTCATTCATTGCCAACCGGAAGGACATGCTTGGCCACATACAACAGTTCTAGCTAAGAGGACCTGTCTATCCAGCATGCAGGGTGCTCACACCCATCATCACTTATCAGTGAGAGGCACATGTTAGTGCACTTGCTCACTCGGTTAGTGAGGACTCTTCCACATACACACTAGATTGCTTAATTCTACTATGTTAAATTATGAACCTGCTCACTGTCACATTTTCTATATTAAATGAAGATCAAAAATATGTAAGAAAATTTAGGCTAATTGTCTTCAATACTGTTTTTACTCTTTATTACAATGTTTTAGCCTCTTTCTCATAAGCATGTTGTAGTTGCTATGGCTATACAACAGCATCTTCTGAGGTAAGCGTACTTTCCCTTCTACATCCACCATTGTCTGGGAGGCCAGCCTCCAGCAGCACAGGATTTTGAGAGGAATCCGTGGAGTCAGTGTAAGCTAGGCTTTTCTTTCTGAGGGGCGTTTAGGAAAAGAAACACTCACTCTTGTTGGCTTCCTTCTTTATTCCCTGTTCTCTCTCCATTTCATGTTCTTCTACAGCTTATATATCCCAACAGAATCTTTCAGACAGCAAAGGAGTGACAGGCAGGTTTCATTCCATTTCTCAAGTGAATGATTATAGGTAAAAACATGTTTTTCGTCTCTCTTACATGATTAAAAACAGAGTCATCCCAATATTGCACATACAATATATCTAGATCATGAGCAAGCAAGAGGCATTTTTCTCAGTCAACTCTTCTTGCATTGGCAGGTTGTGAGCTGTGGTTACAAAGAAAGAATCAATGGCTTCATGATGAAAGGTAATCTTACAAGGAATTTTAAGGGAGACACAAACCTCAACTTTTATACATAAAAACCAGTCAGTCCGCTGAACTGTTAGTCTCCAGGATGCGCACCCATTCATCAACAGCAAAAGTTGAGGACACGGATTGGTGCAAGACATTAATCACTACCTTTCATTATTAACCAGACTTAGCAAGGAGAGCTAGCAACAGACAGATCCTTTTGTATCTTCGACCCCAGCCTAATGAGTCAGACAGCTCAGCTATGTGTCCTTGTGAACTCCAGCTCGTTTTCTGGGGTTTTTCATCTTAAAACTATTAGCAAAGCGTCTGGCCCAATCTGAAGTTATTTTGAAGCTTTGTTTTAGCTAACAGCACACGACTTCCTCTTTTCAGCATTAAGGGAATTAGAACCATCCTGGCTCCTGGACTCAAATGTTTTCCTTTCATTCTTTAACCTGAGCAGCTCCTAAAGTAGAATTCAGAGGCCTTAGCTGTGAAACATATCCTTGTATTTATTGTTATCCATCAAAACTCTGCATAGGCTACTATTATTATTATCAAATTAGACAGTACAGCTTAGGGAGAAGTCCTCTTCTTGACAATCCACAGGTAAAAATGCCCAGTAGAATGGAATGTTTCCAAGAGATAAACACACTGTATTACAGGCAGAAGAGATCGCCCCACATCCTACTCACGCTAGCTAGAGACCAGAGAAACAGAGCTGCAGCCAACACGTGAAGGCACAGCAGAAGCAAAAGACATCCCGGGGTCTGCAATCCCGTGGCCTTGCCTAACCAAGATTGGCCTGTCAGAGAGTTTCCTCCTGGTGGGCTGACACCTGGAAGTTCAGCTGCCACCCACTGCTCCTCTGGCATGGCCACTGGCATACGTCTTCAAAGGAAACTTACCAAGAATGACACAGAAACAACGACAAACCCTCTTTCCCTAGAGGTCAGTGTTCTTTTCTATGACGTCAAATGGAACTTTAAACTCACAGACAGATGTTTGCGTTGGACTTGGAAATCTTGGTGGATCTCAGTGAGTCTGAACTGTAAACATGCAAGATGCTCTCCTCCTCATCAAAGCAGGTGCTGATTGGGCGGCTTGCTATAGTAATAAGGTGTTGTTGGCGGCTGGCGAGTCACATTGGTGGGCAGCATGAACATTCCTAATGCCATGTTAATAAAGAAGCCATGCCTGTGAAGGGCTTTGATAAAAGCAACAGCAACCAAACTGACTTGTGTTTTGATGACTTAGGAAGAAGCCAAAAACAATGTGCAAATTCTATTTGGGGGGAGGATAGTGTTGATACAGTTTCAAGCATAGAAAACTTATATCAACAAGCTTCCTAAAGTTCTTCACCCAGAATCCCTAGTGCACAGATGCATAAAGATTGTGCCGAGATACTGTGAGGCTCTGTGTGCGAACGCTCAGTAACATTCATTAGTGAATTCTGTGTCATCTATTGGTAGACACAGCATAAATGGTG
This sequence comes from Alexandromys fortis, assembly GCF_014885135.2. Taxonomy (NCBI): domain Eukaryota; kingdom Metazoa; phylum Chordata; class Mammalia; order Rodentia; family Cricetidae; genus Alexandromys; species Alexandromys fortis. Next base: position 3,163,016 of record NW_026067937.1, read on the forward strand.
ATTTCCTAAATTCATCCTCCCTCAGAACCAATCAGTTAACACTTTACTATACAGAGGACTTCTCTCGTCAGTCTTTTATTGATCGTTTATCTGTCAATATTGACTCAAATACCCCTATGTTAATCAGCCCCTTTAGCCTTGTGGCACTTTACACAATAACCAGGGCTGCATTTGAGGAAGATTCTTTCTGCTCCCGATCTTCAAAGCATATTAAGGTTAACATTATCATGAAGGATTTTGAAGATGCTTTTAAGCCACATTAAGTAGGTTTTCCAAAATTTCCTTTGCTTTTAGGAAGCAAACCGACACTGCCTTCAGAATATTTTGAGGCAAAAACTATGTTCTTCTGTTTGAACAGAAACGCTAACAAATCTTTTCACTGCTTAGAAAGTCCTGTCTAGACACATTACCCTTTCCCAGCACAAAATCTCTGTTTTGTTCTCTATCTGGGGCTACAGTTAATTACATGAAGAGACAGGCGCTGCGCAGCCTTAAGGCTCTCCCTGCCACCGCAGCAAGGCTGAGCTCCGCTCAACGAGCAGGTAGGCAGTGGAGACAAATGCAGCTTGACAAGGCAGCGCATCCGCGCACCTAGGGTTAGCAAACACACAGGCCGCGCTGTGTTCCCAAGCAAAAACAGAGGTGAATCGAGCAGATTGCTTCTGACAGAAATCATATCACAGCCGCACTTCCAGAACAAGTCCGTGTGAATGAAATGATACACTTTCTGTTTCCCATCTTCTCCTTTCGCGGGCAGCCTGGATAGCCAAGGTGCATTGAGGGTGACAGCCCGATGCAAGGTGCTTAGCGGGCTCTCCCAAGCTCACTTTCCCTTCGGAGAGATGAAAGAATCAGCCCCAGTCCATTGATTTGCACACTGCAGCTATTCTTCTGATCCCAGGGCATTTCCAGGCTCCTAAATACTGGCTCCAGGGCCCAGCAAGTGTTGTGTCCATAGAGCAAACTGGTGACGTGGATAGCCTTTGCAGGGTCAGCAGCGTGTATAAATTCGACTTCTTTAAAGCGCTCTAAGCAATGCTTAGGGGGCTAATTAATTTCCTAAGTGTAATCTCGAGTCTGAACATTATTTAACTCAAAGGCCATCTATGTCTTGTCCTCAAATATTAACAGATACGGAAATTATACAAAAAATAAAAGCATTTTCTTCACAACTGGAGTAATTGGGAGGGAAAGGAATATTTTTGACTAATACAGAAATAATTATGAAAATATTCCCTCGTTAGTTGTTGTTATGAATTTGGATAGTTCTTTTCAAAGTAGAACTAAATTATTTTAATATATTTTAACATTTTATTTCCTTTTATTTATAGGAGATCCTTATATGCTCTATCAGACTAAATGAACCAAACAATTATGTTGTTCTAACGTAACTGTTATTTTCAGGAGTCAAGATGGGAGCAAAGGATGCCTATTATGAGCCCAACTATTGGATGAAAGCCCACTAATGATAGTCCCCAAAGGAGAGGAGGGGAGTACGTCACAGAGAGTTCCATGCTGACTCAATGAACTACATATGCATCATATACATTGAGACCTACGGTTTACAGGAAGTTGTTGACCATGATTGTTGTGTTTGCCTTAAGCAACTTTTGGCTATTTCTTCAATTTTCTTGCACAGTCTCCGTTTTAACCACACTTGAGTGGTACCACATGAGAAGTCACAGAAGCGTGCTAGCAAACATGGGAGGCCAAGGCGGGGACCTGTGGGTGCCCAGCAAGCTCAAGTCACATGGAGACTGGCCCTGAACGAGCAGCGATCTAACCCTAAGTTCTCATCTCCCACTACTATCTTTGTGTTGCCCTTTGATAGCCGGAGACTCAGGTCAACCTTGCCCCTAGAGATTTTCAGACAAGAGCTTTTCCTCCTTTTGTCTCAGTAACTCATGCTTCTCCTCCGGGTCAGGCTGAGATGTCAATCATGGGATCATCTTCTCCCCTGCTGCTTCCCCGACTCCCTTTTTACGCTGTGCACCCCATGTTCTTCCTAACCCCGTACTAATTACACTGTGTTTCTCTTCACTTCCCACCACTGCTTTAGATTTAGAGCCGCCACGGGAATAAATTACAGAGATGAGCACAAACGACAGAACCTTGAGCTTGCATTATTCATTCAAATGCTTCCTGATGTCTCGGGCTCTGGTCTGAAAATCTTTGTGGGCAAGGCTGGCGTGAGCATCCACCCAGCAGAGGAGCCGTGAAGAGTGGAAGGCAGGGAAAGAGGCAAAGCAGGACAGTGTGAAGAAGCCAGCAGCCTGTGCAAGGCTGCCCATTGCCTTCTGTGGATTTAAATAGGGAAGGGACAGACAAGAGCGGTGCTTTAGGCAAAGTAATATTGTGGGAAATGTGTTAAGCGTGGGGAGGTGGTAAGCAATAGAAAACAAGAAAAAAAAAAATTCAAGCAGATGGATTTGATTGTCCCATAAATTGACTTTGCTTGAGTGAGGGAGGGTAGAGATGGCAACTAGGTTCATTCTTGGCCAGCTTGTGGACGTTGAGAGTGGGAACTTCTGGAGGATTAATTGGTGGGGTTTTTAAATACTGAGATTGGATTTCTTGGGAGTATCAAAGTAAATGTCCAATTGCTTATTGGATAAGCACAACTCCTCCCAAATCCTTCATGAGGTGAATGTCTGAGAGCCCTTGTGAGCTCTGAAGAAAAAGCACACTTATTTTTATGCTCACACGGTCATGAAATGTGCTGTACAGAATTTTGTTCCCAAATAGTTTACAAAATCTCGTCAATTGTTGCCACATTTGTGTTCAGCATACAGAACATCAAATTGATCCACACTATAAGAAACTAATTTCGAATGTCTGAGTAGAAAGACAGGACTTGGATCTGTACGCGTTTGTGGGATGCCGTGTCTAGGACACTCTGTTCTAAAAGCTAAGACTGGAGACCATATCAGCTGCCCGAGTTGAGGTCCCCTCTTGACCTTCTAGTACAGGTGTAACTGTTAGCATGTGTCTTTCCTACTCTGTGCCTGTTTCCCCATCCACGTGACACACAAGAAAACAAACAGCAGTTGGGAAGAACACTCAGTAGGTAATGTGTCTGTCACACAAGCATGGCTACTGAATTTCAGTCCCCAACATACATGGAAAAGCCAGGCATGACCCTGCGGCTCTGTAACCCCCTGCTGAGGAAGTAGAGACCTAGAGACCGGCAGATCCTAAAATCTCACTGGCCAGTCGGTCTAGTAAATCAGTGAGCTTTCTCATGGTTAGAGAGCCTGTCTCAAAGATTAATAAGAGCAATAAAAGAAACTCTGTGTTGACTTCTGACCTCCACAATTAGACACATACACATGCACATGAGTATACAAAATAATAATACCTCCCTTATTGTGGTATTGTATAATTTAAACTAGATAATATGTGTATAATCTATTAGAAGGGCTCATTAATGCTAACAAGAATTGAATATATGCCTTTCATTTTCCAAACATGTCCAGCATGCCTGGATGAATAATACTTGGTTCTCTCTGAACCTATCACGCTCAGGCATAAATAAAAATTATTAAAGCAAGTCCATGCATAGAGACATGTACCTGTGGGACCATCATCCACGAGGCTATTGCAGGGGAACTGTGAGTTCAAGGCCAGCCTGAGCTACAGAGCAAGACCCCCAAAGTCAGAGAGGGGGAAGGAGGGAAAAAGGGAAGCGGCGAAGGAGAGAAGAGGGGATTGAGAGGGAGGAGAGGGAAGAAATACTAAAATATATTTTCTTAGATATCTGATAAAGCTCTTTGTGCAATATTAGACATATTTTCAATATAATTAAAATACAAAACTGACTTTCTATCATTTTTCATACATAAATATATACATGCAACACATATCATATTACATTACTATGCTAAATGACATAATTAAAACAACGTGTCATTCCTATATAACTTCTTTATTGGACATGTTCTGCTCTTCAAGCAGTTAACTAAGCCTTAGTCACTCATATTTTCTCAATGTTGTGTTATTGTTTGTTTTTTGCTGGCTGTCTCATTAAAAAGCTCACCCTTCTAAAGATGCCTTTATTTAAAAGAAAGTACTCAGCTCATGTTGAATGATTGATTTAAGGGAGCTACATGAAGAAACAAACTCGATATATGGAGAAAACATATCTGACAAAGTATTTAAGACCCTTGTGTTTAGCAAGAAGATGTGCAATGTTGTTCTAACAATTAGTGACTGTGTGGTCTGTCTCAACACAGCCGCATTAGCTGTCCAGACCTATGTTCCTCTGTGAATTATTCTCCATTTTTTTTCTGTTCCTTTCCTCACCCATGTAAAATGCAGAACCTTCCAATCTGTCACACTAAAAATACATCTGATCCATCTCCAGCAAGGTTCATGCTATTATCAAGAGTCCTTTAATTATCTCAATTCATTTAGACCAACAAAAATAGACTATATTCAGAAAAGCTTGCCAGCAGAAAAAGATTGAAAGGAATACTCACCCGACTTTTATGGTTCAACTCCAAAACATCCCCTAGAGAATCATGCTTTGAATGTTTGTTGTCTCCTGCTGGGTGCTATGATACCTTTAGGAGGTGGGGCCTGGCTGAGAAAACAGGTCCCTAGGGGTGTCTATTTGAATGCTATTAGCTCTGTTCCAGTTCCTTGTTCCAGCCGATCTCTGCGGCTTGGTTATTGTGTAATAGCTTCATCTGAGATTAAAATATTCCATCCTACAGGAAGTTTCTTAAACAAGAAGGTAAACAGCAAAAAGTAGCACCAGAAAGCACCCCCCCCTTCAACTGGCCAGATTCATTAGCCCTTCCCTGGCAGAGTGAGCAATAAAAGATGTGATGCCTCTCAGATAAACAAAGCCAAGCTACAGGGAAGACTCTTGATATCAGGTCAGCTGCCTGGGAGAAAGAGAAACCAGACCAGAGACCTGGAACAGGCTTAGACCAATTGAGTCACCTGTCTTTGAGTCACTTCTCCTCCTGTAAGTAACCCCTCACCCGCTTATGAGTGACCCCAATAATACTTATTGGTTCGCTAATTTGGACTTTGGTGGTATCCATACTTTGGTCTTCTGTCGGTTCTCTATTTGGGGTGAGTAGACATGTGTGCAGCATCTTCCCAGGGAAGGTCTCATCACACAGCACTCACTGGTCCACAGCTGTTTCGGGCTCCCAAGAGGGACAAAGTCACTTCTGGCACCATTCCTTCTCTGTTATAATGCAGGGACTTCTGTGTAGCCACGAGCCTAGCTAGACTTTCCTTCCTGGGACTACTTCTAGTGGGTACTTTCTTACTGTGTTAGAAAAGTGACTCAGAAAATAACTCACAGAGAATGTACAATCCCTAGAGGGGACAAGACACCAGCCTGTGATGCTGAAATGCAGGAAATAGCATAGGGTTCAATATAAGGTTTCTCTTACTTACAGACCTTCCCCTCCATCTTCACTTCAACCAGTGACCAAAAAGACTCCCTGAGATCATGGCTACCTAACACAAAGCTCTACAAAACTTTTTTTTAAATCCCTGAACACTTCTGGCTTCTATTCACTTTGAGAGTATACAGTGATCCCCCTCAAGAATCTTCCATGTTCACTGGTTTGTAGTTGGCCAACATGTTAGCATAGTTCTTCTTCTGAAAGGGGACCCTTGAACCTACTGACTCTGGTTTTTGCTAGATCAAATCTTCATTGCAAATTACCCAGTGTCTCAACTCTTTATGATCTGTTTTTCATGCATGCTTCCAGACACCAATCCATTCAATGATATGTATTTTCTTATTTTTTATATTTCTATTGTTAAAAATACAGGATATCACTTATTTCTTGGAACTCGATGTATACTTGGTCAGCTGATTCCACGTTCACTTCACAGTCACTCAGCCCGTACAACTCTGTTAGTTTGCTCCCTGATTCTTTACCCTCCAGGAGTTACTTAGCACTATATTTCCCTTGGGGGAAGCCAGCTGAGATCTCATAGCCATAAGCAGCTCCCCTTCCCACTGTTTTTCCCTTGGGGGAAAGCCAGCTGAGATCTCATAGCCATAAGCAGCTCTATGGTCAATGAGGCTGAGTGACCAGAAAAGAACAAAGGAGGTCTTATGCCAATATAAGTCACATGACTAAACGACTGACCTCAGAAGTGGGTCCTCCAGCTACACTCTGGTCTTCAGATGATGGATAACCTGAGCTTAAACTACAGCATCATGAAAGATTCGGAGACAGAGTCACCTAGCAAGGCACCCCAAATTCCCGATTCTAAGAAACTGTTAGACCATTAACTGATTCTTATCTTAGACCATTAAGTTTGGGGTACCTTCCCTTATCACTAATACCCTACTCCATTCAAAACTATCTTTAAAGCCAACTCCTAAGTTACCTATTAATCTGATGCCAAAGGTTTCATTGTGTGGGGCGTAATAGTAAGTTTTCTTACTTAGTTCTTCATGACCACCATTGACTCAACTAAAACATAACCAGTTTTCTCAGTAGTACTTAATGTTCTATAAGCATGACTTTTAAGAGCGATCATTATTGCAATAATTAATTATCTTCTATTCATTAATACCCCAATATTCTAAAGAAAATTGTTTTAAAAGGCCCTCAATTGTGATTTAAATTGTATTTATTATCCTAAATGCCAGAACCATTTTATGCTTCTTATTTTGGATCCTATGTAAGTTATATTTAGCATTTAAAATTTTCCTTGTTTTGCTTTGTTGGTCAGGCCTTTTCTTGTTAAACAGCTTTTAGCTATATCAAAGATTGCTTCTGAGTAATAATGGGTTTTCACGGAAAATCTCATCTTTTCTTCCCTCCGGCCCATCAGCTGCTCCCCTGCTCTTCTTTCTCTCTCCAGCTGCTCATGTTATTGCTTGATTTTCTCTTCTTCTTCTTCTTCTTCTTCTTCTTCTTCTTCTTCTTCTTCTTCTTCTTCTTCTTCTTCTTCTTCTTCTTCTCCTCCTCCTCCTCCTCCTCCTCCTCCTCCTCCTCTTCCTCCTCCTCCTTCTCCTTTTTTCTTGTACATCTTCCCCCCCCCTTTGGTATTTTACTGATTATGGAGAGCCCATCTAATGGTATGTAAAGCCACAGTTCTCCTACCACCCTCATGGAGTTGTGTCTTTCCATCATTATTTGCTGAAATTCTAAAGATGCCACAACTTAAATTCCACTCAAGAGATAACTGTGGAAGGTAAGAGAAAAGGGTGGTTGTTTCAAGTGTGTGGATCAAAGCAGTTATGACAGAAAGATGCAGTCATCCTGAACAACACGCTCTCAAAAGATATTGTCATAGGCATATTATCATAGGCTTAATTAAAGTTGCAATTTTAGGAAACAAATGGATTCCAGGTAAGTAGAGCCACTGGTTGACAGCCACTGTGTAGGGGGCCTTGGTGGATATCAGTGGTTGGAATGTTTTTTTTTTTAATTTTTTTACATCCTGACCACAGTTTCTTCTCCTTCCTCTCCCCTTCCTCCATCTCCCTACTGCCCTCATTCCACACCTCCTCCATTTCTCTTCAGGAAAGGGAAGGTCTCCCATGATTATCAACCAAAAATGATATAGCAAGCTGCATTGAGACGAGGCACCTCCCTTATTAAGGCTGAACAAGATGTATGAGGAAAGGGTCTCAAAAGCCAATAAAAGAGTCAGAGACAGTCCCTGCTCCCACGGTTAGGAATCCCATAAGGAGACCAAGACATATATTTAGAGGGCCTAGGTCAGTCCTATTCAGGCTCCCTGGTTGCCAGTTCAGTCTCTGTGAGCCCCTATGAGCCCAGTCTTGTTGATTCTGAGGGATTTCTTGTGGTGTCCTTGACCCCTCTGACTCCTACAATCCTTCTTCCCCTTCTTCTTCTCTGCATCTGTTTATACCAGTTGCTGGATGAAGACTCTCTGATGACAACTGGGCTAGGCACCAATCTATGAATATAGCAGAGTATCATTAGGAATCATTTTATTGACTCTTTCCTGGGTCTCTGGGACACCCAGTTTCTGGTTCCTGGCCATCTAGGCAGTTAGGAGTGGCCTTGCTTTCATGGTATAGGTCCCACACTGGACCACTTGGTTGGCCATTTCCATAATTTCTGTGCCACCTTTACCCCAGTACATCTTCTGGCAGGACAAATTGTAGGTCATACATATTACACCTGTCAGATCGGCTAAGATCAAAAACACAAGTGACAGCTTATATTGTAGAGGACGTGGACCAAGGGAAGCACTCCTCCATTGCTGGTGGGAGTGAAAATTTGTATAGCTACTTTGGCAATCAATATGGCAGTTTCTCAGAAAAATGGGAACTGACCTACTTCAAGACCCAACTACACCACTCCTGGGCATATAGCTAAAGGACACTCCATCAAATCATAAGGACATTTGTTCAACTATGTTCAAAGCAGCTTTATTTGTAATGGCCTGAAACTGAAACAACCTGGTACCTCAACTGAAGAATTGAAAGAAAATGTGTTATATTTACACAATGGAGTATTACTCAGCAGTTAAAAATAATGACATCATAAAATTTGCAGGCAAATGGATGAACCTTGAAAAAAATCATTCCAAGTGAGGTAAGCCAGACTCAGAAAGATAAACATGGTATTGTACTCACTTATAGGTGGATATTAGTTGTAAAGGATAAACATGCTATAATCCACAGTCCCAGAGAGGCTAAGTAACAAGAAGGACTTGAGGCAGGATGCAGGAATCTCCCTGGGAAGGGGAACTAGAATAACACCAAGGGTAGAAGGTAGTTGGGGATAGGAATAGGAATGATCAGGTCTGGGGAGGATGGAGGAAGAGAGTACTAGGAGAGGCAACTGGAATTGGAAGACATCTTGGGGACGAACTAGAAACCTAGTACAATGGAAATTCCCAGGAATTTAAAAGGTGACCCTAGCTAAGACTCCCAGCAATGGGGAATATGGAGCCTGAACTGGCCATCTCTTCCAGTGGAAGGACTAGGACTCAGTGGCAGGAACTTAAAAATAAGACCTGAGGACAGTAGCTAATGATGGGTACTGAAGTGCTTAGACATCTACAGTATACACAAAAATCAAAATATTACTTTGATAACATCTATAATCTTATGATGTGAAAGTCCCCTCTATGTGCTGTAATTACCACTAATATCAACCTTGTCCTGTTGATAGGGCAGAACTTAGGTAGGTGGGGAAGATGGAACTGAATTCTGGGAGGAAGAAGGCAGAGTCAATAGGACACTATGGATCCGTTGCCAGAGATAGACATGCTGGAACTTTCCTGGTAGGCCATGACCTCATGGTGATGCACAGATTAATGGAGATGGGTTAAATTAAGATGTAAGAGTTAGCCAATAAGAAGTTAGAGCTAATGGGCCAAGCAGTGATTTAATTAATACAGTTTCTGTGTGGTTATTTTGGGGTTAAACTAGCCAGGAGGACAGGACAAATATCTTTTACTATCTTAAACATCTTTTACTATGTGAAATGTATCTAAATACTGAGATTTATTTTTTAAGAAAGCAAATTGAAAGTAGCTAGAAAGTGGGTGAGTTTTGATAGCAGGTTTTCTACTTTTTGCCTGAAAAATCTCATCTGGCTTCCATGGACCTTTTCCTTCGACATAACATTTTAATTAAAACAACTCAATTAAAGAGTAGTAACAATAATTAAATGGGATCATTTGTATGTGTTATAAAGAAAGTACTCAATTAAAGCCAGGTGTAGTGGACATACCTATAATTCCATCTTTCAAGAGACAGAGGCAAGAAGATCATGAGTACAAGGCTAGACTAGACTACATAGCAGAAAGAAAAAGAGAAAGATATGATAAGGGAAACAAAAAAAAAACAAGAGAATAAAGTATTGAATTAATGGTAGTTGTTTTAGATTACTCAAGTCAATAGTGAAAAACAAAAATAACATTAATAAAAACATATTAGAATTCTTTCATATAATACAATTTCATTAGTTCTCAAATCTTAAGGCTGACATTTTAAAAACTGGCAAAGTTTAATGCAATGGTATATGTAAAGTCATGTATATAGAAGAGATTGGCATGCTAATAAAAACCTAGATTGCAGAATGCAAATCACATGTATAACATTATGCTTAAAAACAGAAAATGTATTAATTAACTATATGAGTTGGATTGGAGTGGTAACATCAAAGAACTTTCAAAGACAGATGTTGGCATTTGAACTGATTTTTTGGGAGAAGTACACGATTCAGTCAGTGCCGCACAGAGGACATGCATGTAAAGGCCTCCAATCCTGAAACACACTGGCATCTAACAGTGATGCCCACTTTGCAAGAGAGAGCAGCACAAGCTCTCTAACAGGAATGCCTGCATCCATCTATAGATCAGAGCATCCAAGGTGTGGCTTGAGCTTCTGGATTTTAAAGGTCCCAGGGCATTCATCAACCCATGCACACACACACACAAACGCACGCGTGCGCACACACACACAGACACACACGCACACATGCACACACACATGCACGCATACATGCATGCACACATGCACAAAAGGGTGGGGATCACCAGCGTGTTTATCTTCTGTGACCTGAGCTGTCTAGCTGAAGACTGGCAAAGATAATAGGTGATGAACCTAAAACACCATGCCACAGAATTTGAATGTTATACTCTCATCCAAATATTGTTTGTTTTACTACAATTGTGTATGTATAATATTTGTGTATGTGCGCATATGCATGCATGGGTTCACGAACGTGGTTTGTACCCTGTTTGTACATCTGTGGAGGTCAGAGGACAACCTTAGATGTTGCTGCTCACCTTCTACCACAAGGTCTCTTGTCCAATTATTTGTAAGACACGATGGTTCCTGAAATTCCAGGATATGTTCTACCTCAGTACAGGAATACTCGGATTATAGACATGTGCTGTTATGCCTGGGTGTATATGGCCTCTGGGGATTTAAACACAGGTCTTCATGCTTGTACAGCAAGCATTTATCCACTGCTTCATCTCCCCAGCCTGAAATCTTGTACAGCTTTTACAAAGCAACCTGTTGTTCAGTTTCTCCTTTCTTGATAAGGAAGGCTTTAGAAGACCAGTCTGCTTTTGAATAACTTTCCAAATAGTAACAAATTTTCATAATTTATATCTTCTATCTTACAAATTAATTAGAAAGCATTAAAAATTAGTAAATTGTCTTAAAACACATTGACTAATGCTTCAGCATATCTTCAAATAAGATGTAAGACCTACTTAATAAGAGTGAAGTTGTCTCTATGCGCTAAAGCCTCGTAAAAGAAAACCCTATTGTTCTGTTTCCCTTTTCCTAATCAAGAAGTTGTAGATGGCTCATCTGCTTTTGCAATAGATTTTCAAATTGTATGCCTTTTAAGGAAATAAAACTAAGGAAGTAGAATGGGTGAGGTGAGGAAAGTTTCAGTGGGGATTCAGCTGTTTGGAAGAACACTAGAGATGGGATGTGAGCTGTGCTGTTGAGAAGGGAGGCGTTTGTGAGAGCAAAGTCAAGCTTTTCTATAGTGGACAAGCAAGAGTGTGAACTCTGACTTGGCCATCTAGTAACGGACCTTAGACAGTGACATCATCCCCTCATCAGTTTACCTATGAAATGAGGGCTGGAGTGATGGTTCAGAGGTTAAAAGCACTGACTGCTCTTCTAGAGGTCCCAAGTTCAATTTCCACCAACCACATGGTGGCTCTCAGCCATCTGTAATGAGATCTGGTGCCCTCTTCTGGCCTGCAAGCATACAGACAGAACACTGTATATATAATAAATAAATAAATCTTTAAAAAGAAAATTCAGCCTCATTGGCATGTGCAGAGTTAACGGAGTGAGCTTGCTGAATAGAACAGCTCAGATCAATAGAAATATCTTAGTAAGTAGACACTTTTATCATTAAGGTCTCAAAAAGAGAGACATGAATATCACAGTGAAGGATGGCAAAGGGTAAATGGCCACCTGTGTAGAGAAAAATACTCTTTGAGGTGAGAAATGTAAAGAGCTAAGAATATGGAATATATGATACGCTTATAGATTGCAATGAACACTACAAAATTAATAGGGTGTTGTAATAAAAAGTTCCAGGGTTAATACATGAACAGAGGATGTTTAAAATTGACAACAATGGTAGTGTAGTAGGAGGAGCGGGCTCCTTGTTCCGTCCCGCCTGGCTAGCGTACATCCGAAATAATTACACAGAAATCTGCATTAATTAAATTGCTGCCTGGCTCATTAGCTCTAGCCTCTTATTGGCTAACTCTCACATACTAGTTTAACCCATCTCCATTAACGTGTATCGCCACTTGACTGTGGCTTACCGGCATGAATCTAACCAGCATCCGTCTTGGGTAGGAGAAGCATGGCGTCTGCCATATTTCCCTTCTTCCCAGCATTCTGTTCTGTCTACTCTGACCATCTAAGGGCTGCCCTATCAAAAGGCCAAGGCAGTCTCTTTATTCAACCAATGAAAGCAACACACAAATACAGAAGGAACTCCTACACCAGGTAGCAAAGAAAGAAAAAGCCTACATACAAGAGTTGCTTCGGATGGATTGTCCAGGCAAACTCTCTTTTGCTTTACTTTTCACATGCTGTGTAACCGATGTGATCTTTTAGAATTTAAATTGTGCCACTCCTTATTTAAGTGGTTCATGGCCCTCTATTTGATCTCAAAGTTATATCCAAACTATCAGAATCTACAGGCACCATTAGTAAGATCAAGTGATAGGAGATACCAGAACTAATGAAAACTTGTCTATCTGTTTCTTTCCCCCTTATTAGGGTATCAGTCATGCTAAATTAGAGTTTACATTAATGTAGTATGACCTCATCTTAAGTTGATTACACCTGTAAAGATTCTATTTCTAACCAAGTTCACATTCATGGGCATTGAGAGTTTTTGGGCCTTAGCATGTCTTCTGACATAAGTCAACCTATAAGACCTTTGCTAGTTGATACTGCTTTGTTTTTACTGTGTCCCCTAATATTAAATTCCATAGCATATGAAGATCTTGGCTCTGCTAGTAACTTCTGCTTATATAGTTACTAGCTCACATATTATGTCCCTCCTCCCCCTGTTTCTCTGTCTCTCTGTCTGTCTCTGTCTCTGTCTCTCTCTCTCTCTCTCTCATACACACACACTTCCTTTCTCTCTCATTTTACTTACCAACTACATACAAGTATTGCAAGGACAGGAAAGATGTTTTCTCTTTCCTTTGTTTCCTTGTGACACACTTGCATGCTTATGACACACTCACACGCTAGGGACTACAGGAAAGCTCAGATGACTGACATTATAAAAGGCAAACATTTGACATCTAGGCTCTACAAGTATCCATCCATCATAACAACCTTTCAGTTAGCTAAGAGGAGGTTCCCCAAGTCAGTCAAAGTGTGAGCATGCAAAGTCACATTAGCTTATCAGTACCACACAGCCAAGGCACCTCTTTAAGGAAGGATCAAGAACAAGAAAGAATAGACTTGGCCCTAAGAGTAGCGATAATTGCATGGCAGAGAGGCAATCTAGTCTTCAGCTTCGTGTCCAGCTGTCCAGAAGTGTGGCCAGCCTCTGTCTTAGTTTATAATTATGGACGAAGAAGTTATCATTAGAATTGTATTGTTTTTACCCAAAGCAAAACACATGCATATATCTCCACGCATATATAATACATGAATTGACCTCTAATTAAAACAAAATCTTGGGATTGTCAGGCATTTGAACCAACAGATGACAATAGAATATGAACTGCGGTACAATATAATTGGCTGCTGCCACCTTTCCATCATGGACAATCAAAGCAGAACAAGGAACAATGAGAAAGAGACTCAGTAAGTGTGAGAAAAGTAAAAGCAGAAGGAAACCCAGGGTGAGAAAGGGAGAGACATGGAAAGAGAAAATTAAAAAAGAAAAACAATAACTTAATACAGATGATTCACATTTGTGTCTACAATGTATATCATCATGTTGTATTAACAAGAGAAACAGTTTCAACAGCAAAACAATCATACCAGAAAAGTAGTGCAGTGTAATATATGATTTATTTCATATATTAAAAATAATAAAATTAAAGGACATCTATAAATTAAGAAAAATATTTACATTGAACTTGATATGCAAAATGTTTGTCTCTCACATATAATAGTATAACAATTTAGATATGCTTTTTTTAAATTCCAAAGCTTCCAAAGGGGCATAATTCATATTTTTAAAAACACAATTAGAGAAGATATCTGATGAGCTAGAAACCTATTACAATGGAAACTCCCAGGAATCTATAAGAGTGACCCCAGCTAACACTCTTAGCAATGGGGGATATGGAGCCTGAACCAGCCATCTCCTGTAACCAGGAAAGACCTTTAGTAGAGGGATTGTGACCCCAATTCAGCCACATAACCATTCATCTACAATTGCCTTGCCTGCAAGATATCCTGGGCAAGAGGTGGTTCAGGAATTATGGAAATGGCCAACCAACCACTGTCCAGCTAGAGACCCATACCATGACATTGCCTGGAGAGCCAGGACCCAGAGGCCGGACAGCTCAGAGACCTAGGATAGAACCTAACATGACTGGCAAAAAAAGGCAATGCTTTTTAGTGGTATTCTGTTATACTCATAGATTGGTGCATAGCTCGATTGCTATCTGTTGCCACCCAGCAACTGATGGAAACAGATGCAAAGACCCACAACCAAATCTCAGCTGGACATCTGGGAATCTTGGGGAAGAAGTGTAGGAAGCATGGGGGGAGTCAGAGGGGCCGAGGTCACCACAAGAATATCACAGATCATCTAACCTGGGTTCATGAGACTCACAGAGACTGAACCACCAACCAGATTCATAGCAGACAGAGGGGGATCCCACGACAATGTTGTAAAAATTATGTAGTAAATTAATCTATTTATTGATATTTCCTATACTATAAAGACTACAAGTTCATTATAAAATAACAGAGAAATAAAGAAAACATATAAGGAATCAGTCTTAAATCTCACAGTCCCAGGAATCATAAGCAACCACCTCACCACCATGACCTGTTTGCTTTCTTCATTTGCATTTACATATGCACATACCATTCTGAGGGTCTTACCAATTAAAATTACAGAATAAGCAAGTTACCAATGCTGTAAATAACTCTGAAAATGATATTTAATGTTTCATAATCTTTCACTGCTCAGGTGTAACTCATTTAGCAATGCCCTTATAAGCCCTGTCTTGTGGTTTTTACTGCTGTGAAGAGACACTATGACCATGACAATTCTTATAGAGGAAAACATTTAATTGGGGCTGACTTACAGTCAAGGTGAGAAGTGTGGTGATGTGCAGCCAAGCGTAGTGCTGGAGTAGATAAGAGTCCTACATCTTGCAGGCAACAGAAAATTGACTGAGACACTGGGTGGTATCCTGAGCTTAGGAAGCCTCAAAGCCCACCCCCACAGTGACACACTTCCTCCAAGACCGTACCCACTCCAACAAAGCCACACCTCCTAATAGTGCCATTCCTTATGAGATTATGGGGGGTCAATTACATTCAAACTACCATAGATACATACTTCATTTTCAAATCTTCATTAGCTTTAATAACACAGCAATATTTTCTGCCTTATTCTATTCTCTCCTCAATTGTAAATTCCTCACATGTCACTTAGGTTTTGATGCTATAACTTAGTGATAAGTTAGAAGCATCCTGTCATGACAAGGCTTCCCGATTCTGAGCATGAACTGTGTTATCAGTGGTCACTTGGGCAAAGCATGCAAGAATGAACTTGATCAGAACTTTAAAAGGAGGAAACCAGCACTTAAGACCGTTATAGAAGGTGACCCAGGCTTTGTGGCTCAGCACTTAGGATGGCAATCACGAGTTGAATGCCTAGCCTGAAAAACAATAAGGCCACCCCCCTCAAAAAAAATCAAAAGAAAAACAACACAAAATGTTACCTATAGAATGTGTAGAGATATTCCTTAACAGGAACTCCTGACAGATACGGCTTTACCCAAAAGACTAAGATGAAGTTCCCAGCTCATCAACAAGAAGAAAAGAAAGGTGAAGTAAATTCTGCTGTGGATTTAAAAAGCTACAAGAATTCTAGAACAAATTACTGTTATTGTTTGTTTGTTTGTTTTCTGAGACAGGGTTTCTCTGGAGCTTTGGAGCCTGTCCTAGAACTCACTTTGTAGACCAGGCTGACCTCAGACTTACAGAGAACCACCTGCCTGTGCCTCCCGTGTATTGGGATTAAAGGTGTGCACTACCGCTGTCTATTATGCACCAAACATCCCTACCATTATAGAATTCAAGAATTAAATATTAAGGGAGCTCACCAAGGCCAGCTGGACTGTGACTGAAAAAGCATGGGATAAAACCGGACTCTCTGATCATGGCTAACAATGAGGGCTGATGAGAAGCCAAGGACAATGGCACGGGGTTTTGATCCTACTTCATGTTCTGGCTTGGTGGGAGCCTAGCCAGTTTGGATGCTCACCTTCCTAAACATGGACGGAGGGGGGAGGACCTTGGACTTTCCACAGGGCAGGGAACCCTGACTGCTCTTTGGACTGGAGAGGGAGGGGGANACCCTGACTGCTCTTTGGACTGGAGAGGGAGGGGGAGAAGAGTGGGGGGAGGGGGAGAAGGGTGGGAGGAGGGGGAGGGAAATGGGAGGCTGGGAGGAGGCGGAAACTTTTTTTCCTATTCTCAATAAAAAAAAAAGAATATGTAATCAAAAAAAAGAATTAAATATTAAACATTCAAAACTGCTATGCATTATCAGTGAGATAAAAATAATGGAATAAACAGATATAAGAAATAAAATCTATATTTAGATGTAAGACCACAGAGCCCTTGAGCACAGGGAAGTGAGATTGAATGAACCAAGCAACTGTTTCTTGGTAAAGCACAAGTATAACATTGACTGCAACATTTTTTAGGTGAAATAAAGGATAAAGAATTTAAATGTGTAGTAAGCCATTTGCTAAGATGTTCATGCCCGCCATCTTTTTTGCCGGATAGTGTATTTTATACTCACTCAAATGAGTCATCTGAAAATGCAGTAGGTGGTAAAAAGCACAGAGTTTAAGCTCATAAAAGCTAAAACTTTTACTGCTCTTAAGTTCTCATCACAACTTTCTGAGGCTGTGCAGTAGATATCTGCATCACAAAAGAAAAAACTGAGGCCTAGTGTGTGAACGGCGTAGCCAAATCTGACACATGGTACCACGGGCCACAGCGAGCCAGCAAGAACCTGGGCTGTGGAACAGAACAATGAGATACATGGCTGTAGAAAAGGAACCTTTAGAGTCAAGTATTGTTGTCTAGAAATGAATAGCAGAATCATATTAAATGCACAAAGTACCCGGTTTTCTTTTCATAATTCTTGACAAATAAAGGAAGGAGAGTATTTGAAACCTGTAATAAACCATCTTAATTCAAATACCATTTAAGCCCATTAATCAATGTGTATTTATCTCTAAAGGAACACACAAAAGCTCTGTTATTCTTTTAGACATAAAAGATAAAAGCGTAAAACCCAAAGAAAGGCCACAAATGTAGGAATTACAATATTGCTGCCTTAATAACAATTCTTCACTAATAGAATACATGACATCGTACCTTTATAGAATAAAGACGGAATATAGCAGGAAACACACAATGGCTGCTACTTCATAGATCAATTTAGTCTAACATAACAGATGATCACTGATCCCAAGACGTTATGGAATAGTAAACTCAAGATGCTGCGCTGCTTTTCAAGTTTATGTGACTATGATTATTTCATTTTCTTTTGTGCGTGCTCAAGTGTGGCTGTTATGTGACTACACATGAGAGAACCTGAAATTAATTTGTCTGTATGTGATCAGTGACTGCACAAACCCTTATGAGAGCTAACATGCTATGACAATAGTAATTTTGATAAAATTATAGCAAGTGCCGCACTTCCCTGCCATCTGGCTGTCTCCTCCGAGAGACTTTGAGGTGCTTTTCTTCCTTGTTTATTTACTTGAACTACTTTATTCTGTAGTGGTAGAGTGTGTAACTTACCACCAGGGAAAGTTTTAGTGATGCAAGAGGAAGATTGTCTTCAAGTATAAATGCTGAAGTTTTCACGAAATTAGGAGATTTAGCCCTTTGTTGAAAGGGAAAAATGCTCAAGAAAAAGTACATTTAGAATGTTTCTTAATTCACTTACTATAATTTTATTATGTTCAATACTTATAGCACAATAAACCTGTTTAGAAGAAGCCTTCTTGAGTTTTGTTGGCAGTAATATGCACTAAATACTTAACCGTTATTTGGACCTGTCTGTATCAAATTATCTTCAATTTGGTTACATACCTCCTAAGTTTCCCATCAGCATGGAGCTATTTTTCATGAACGCTCACTGCACTATACAAATGACAAAACGGCATGACTTCTTAAGAGCGGCCAAACTCAAGTTTTATGTGCCCACAATGCACTTGAATTAAAGTTTCCCTGACTCAGACGGAACCTTAGCTTTGTACTGTCACTGATATTCGTATCCCAGTCTTAAAATTGCAGCCATTATTACCCCTGAGTTTGGAACAGCTATATCTTGGAGCCATCCTTGTTTATTTCCCGGTAACCCAAAGCAGGGTCTTACCACAATGATCTATGACGCAATATCATATAGTAAAATAAAATATTCCAGGTCTCAGATTTTAGAAACTGTAAATGACATTTAATACAGCCTTTTGCTTTTTAGCAAAGATAACACCTTTAAAGTGACTTGTAGTCATCAAAGCCTTCTCAAAAACTTCCTTAATGTGAACATATAACACCACAGATTGTGTTGATAATTCAGACATCTTTGTATGCAACCTGAATGCTTCCTGGTGGCCCAATTTTACCTCATTTGTCTACTTCTCATGATCTTAAAGTCCTGACCAAAAAGCTAATGTATCATCTTGAAATGTCTGCCATGGTGTTTGCCAGTTTGCAATTCTCACTGCACCTTCCCTATCAGACACACCAAGGCTGTGTCACAGTTTCATGGCTGAGATGCAGTAGCTCTTTAGTACCCTTTACACGGCTCTTGTTTTCATCGCTTGCTTACAGCATGATAAATCCAGGGTGGATTCAGAGAACATAAAAAAGACCTGGGGTTTTCTAGAAAGTTTGGAATGGAGAAACTGTAAGGTCAAGCAGTAATTTATCTATTTGACTTTTTTTTTTCTTCCTGATGAAATAAATACACACACAAGGGTTTTTTTTTTTTCCGCCATAAAGTTGGATTACTCATCTCGAGCATGGGCTTTTGACTCAATGGAATTTGTATAGGGCTCTGGGTAGGATTAATAATCTCCCTCTGAACCTGAGACTGTAGCAAACTAAAGGGTGTGGTTAAAGTATTAAAGAGTATGTTTTGCTTGTGGCACCTTGCTCTTGGTTTACTCTGACTGAGCTAAGTCGAGCTTGCCTCCAGCCAAATGCTACCTTGTGCAGGTTATGTTAAGTGTTACAGATTTCACATCTGACCTTACTAAACTGGTAGAATTGCTGCCTCTACACCGCCTTTGGTGAGGGGGGATTTGGAGCCCTTCTGTCTTCCACTTTCTAGCAACCTGCAGGAATAAGACTCAGCAGGTCTCTCCCTCTGCCAGCTCAGAGGTCCAAGCAAGTTACCTTCTGAAACCATGACCTCCTAAGGCAACAACTCAACGTCATTCTCATGTATTTTATGACCCTGAAAATAAAGGTGCATTTTAAATCATTTTTAAACATGGGATAGAGGGAATTGAAAATGTATTTCTTAATACAAGTACAAAAACTTAAGTAGAGAAAGGGTTTCCCAGTCTGAAATGTTGCTTTTATGCTTAGTGGTAGCTCACACCAGAGGTAATATAGCCTCAGAGCATGGTAGATGCCGCAGGTAGCAGTGGCTGTGGCTAGCAGTGTGCAGACGCCTGTGTTTGACATGTCAAAGAAACGTGTAATTTGATGAGTGCTTTACTATATATCTTTTAAATTGCCTTAATTTTAGCAAGCCATTTATGTCAGATGATCTCAATTATCTCCAGTCTCACACAAACTTTCAGAATTGTATCACTGGCTGAGAAAATGTTGCTCTCAACTGAATCCACACCGAATGTAGCCCTTACGCGCCACAATCTTACCCAATACTTAGTATAATAATATACATTTTTTTGCTTACCTTTTTAAAAAAATATGGAGCTACCATTTATTCTATCTTTCAGCAAAAAAAAAGAAATGGCTTATGTATTTTAAGGTTTGCCCTTTCAAATCAGATGCTTTATACTTCTCGCTAAAGAAAGACTGTAGGGGAAAAAAAACAACCCTGTCTCTTTACACATCTGCAGGAGGAATTTTATTTCCATGGCTTCCATTCAGAGTCACGCTGACAAAGGAAGCCCCCTTCCCCATAAGATAGTAATTTTTATAATGCACACAGTTAAACTGCTAAAAGCAAAATCATCAAAATTCTCCAATTCGACTTCAATTTGGAATAAAATGATGTGAAATACGGTTATGGTGGCTATGGACTTGAAACTAGAAAAGAAGCATTTTTTATATATACTTGGACCAATGTTATGTATACAAGCCATCTTTTTTTTTCTGACAATTTTGAACTGCTTATCTTTCATAGGATTTCTTACGGCTATTTACATTTTCCCTCAGTGAAAATCAATTACCTTCTTGCAATAAGCGTCATTTGCTACCTTTGAGTATAATAGAAACACCATTAGGATGATGACATTACCCAAAAGAAGGGCACCACACAGTTGGTAGACATAAATTAAGGACCCTCTCACACATGCATTAGAAGCACTGCTGTGACTGAAATATGCAGAAAGCCTGGGTCTATTAGAGCTATTAGTGTGTGGGGGTGAAGACTACGAAGGGGGAGGGAAGCGTCGGGAGAGTGCGATCTACTACTTGGACAAAATTATGTATTTCCTTTTTGGCCAGTGTCTGCCACTGATGCAATAAGCCTCGGCCTCCAGCTGAGCTGCGCTAGGAAATGCCACTGAGCATGGTCCGCTCGCTTCACTTCCCTCTGCCTGAGCGAGACACTGTCAGGAAGAAAGTGCACGGGCTCCGCCAAGCCCACTCCCCCTCTGTCACCCTGACCTCGGAGACTCTGCGAATGTCTGCCTGGGTGAAGGCTCCACTCAGGCAGAAAGCGGCTCCTGCGGATCAATTCATAGGATTTAGGGACGTTTAACTTCCATCAAGCCCATATCACCTTATTGGTAGCTGAGGACTAACTCATTACTGAACATGAAAGACCGTCGCATGGAGGGGTGTATGTTTCTAGGGAGAGGGGATGGGGGAAACAGCAACTAATCTGGGTATCCCACATTCTGAGACCAGAAAACAGGGGAAACCACATTTATACCCAGTTTCTTTTAATCTGAGTTCTTATCAGTTTAATAAAATAAAATCATAACACCCATTGGCCCTCAGGGTGTGAGTGACTGAAAATTCCGTCTGTCCTAAGAAGGTGTCAAGGTTACGTGTTGAACGTTATTATGAATTGTTTTCCCATTCATTTATCCTTAGGTCAGTCTTACAAGCCCAGAAGGCTTGTGGACTGTTCATTAAGAAACAAACAAACTTGGAACAAGACTTAGTTTTCAGATCATGATGGGAAAACCTACAGAGACAGCTGACCTGAGCTTCCGTGTGAGTTTGTGGACTCTGGTTGGAACGCTAGGAAGCCTGCATCTGGGTGACAGTTGGGTAGCTTGGTCTTTTGTTGGGCCTCTAGCAGTGGGACCAGGACCTGTCCCCGATGCATGAGCTGGCTCTTAGAAGTTTATTCCCTATAGTGGGATGCCTTGCTCAGCCTTGATGCAGGGGGAGAAGCTTGTTCCTGCCTCAACCTAATAGGCCATGCTTGCTGATTCCCAAGGGAGACCTTACCCTATCTGAATGGAGACCGAGTAGTGGACAGGGGTGGGGGCATAGAAGGGAGGTAAGGGGAAGGACAGAAGGAGTTGAGGGAGGGGAAACTGTGGTTGGCATGCAAAATAAAATACAGAAAAAAAGAAATAGTTTCAGGCAAGAATTAATTTTCAAAGGTGTATATAGGACTGTAGAAGCTGAAAAACTCCAGTAATTCTGGAAACCTCAGGGAATTTGTAAATAGCATAACTAATGTTTGCTTTTAAAGGGGGGGTACTTAAAACTTTATTGGCATTAATGATTTCTCAAGTTCATAACACTATCATTTGAAAAATAATTTTTTAAAGTTCACTAACTTGATATTGGTTAAATGTCCAATATCAGAGTCATTTATTGCTTCATTAAGAATTAATGGACTAATTTTAGACATCTATTTTAGGGGAAATGTAATGAATAGAATTTTTAGAGTTTTTATGCTGTTCATACAAGAATTTCAAAGTCAAAATGCTGAAGGTATCTCTGTACCAGTCACTTACACTGTTCTGTGGTAAAGGGAAAAAATCTATACATATAATCCTCTTCCCAGACATCGCAGCGAGATCCGGAGGCCCCATCTGAGCTCACAAAGCAGCGCTGCAGACTGGTCTCTGATTCCTCACATTCTGGCTAAAGTTTCATAAAATGAAAAGGCAAGTTTCTCTGAAGTAACATTTCATCTCAGTCTTGGTTTAACTAATATCCTCGCCCTAGGAAGGTTATGACACTCACAGTGTGGACCCTTTAACTCCCCAGCTAACATATTCTTCTTTTTAAGTTACAGACAAAATTAACCAGGGGACCTCATTCCTTAGCTGCACTGAGACATCTTTTCCACGCTTGCAGCTCTGCCAATGCCGTTCTTCCGGGTGGGTAAAGCGTCTGACCATGATAACACCGCCTACAAATTCCGTGCCGGAAAGAGTCGTGATGGAGCCAGGCTCCCTTGGTTCAGCCTCCTTTGTGCCCGGATCCTGGCACATGGAACCAAACCCACGTGAAATCCAGCTTGCAGCTTCCATCACCTGTCATTTACAGGCCAATCCCGTAACTGAGAGACTCACCAAGTTCACAGGGGCAGGTCTCTAAACGGACTTCTCCAGAATAATGCCAAAGAGTAATGACTCCGAATACATATTCCGAGAGGATATAGTCCACGACAATTAATTTCTGTCATGGATATTACATGAGGTGGCCTATCCTCATTTTGATTCATCATCTCGTGGGTTATAGGGTTACTAGGTTCCCTGGTAGTTTTACAATCAACCTGTTAGACCTTAGAATGTTTTGAAAGGAAGCCATAATTTTACAATCAAGAAACAACAACAAGAAGAAGAAAGAATTCAAGCTGCTACAATGCACGTGCCTCAGAGAGTACAGTGAGAAGCTGTGTAGAAAAGAATACCGAGAGGTCGCTGAGGAAAGTAAGGCCCGGAGGTCTAACTGAGGTAACAGACAATAGTTATGAAAACAAACAGACTAAATAGGTTTGGGGAAATTCCTTCCCTGGGTGATGTGACCTTACAGGGATGATTTTCTTTTCTTCTTGTAAATTTTAATTAGTTTAATAAAGTGGGATTAAAGAGCTTATATGAGAAGGAAATCAACTCAAATTGCCTCCAAGGTGATTACATTACTCTTAGCTAATCAATTCCTGCAATTAGGAGAATCTTCTGTTTTAAAAGGGACCAGCCCCGGCCCTTCCTCTAATCCTCGGAAAAGAGGACACACCTGGCAGAGGTGGGCGGCCGCCACTATTTATCAAAACCGACAGACGGCCCTTTTAGCAATTCCATCCCAGCTGTTTAGGGAGGGGCAGCTTCCTCTGTCTCCAGGGCACACGTGGTAAATGAGCTGATTGCAGCAACAATGCTATGCACAAGATTGTATGTTGTCTGGTAATTACAGGAACAAAAATTGCCCATTCTTCAAAGCTGGCCCAAAGAGATCTCCTCCAAGTGTAGAGACGTAGAACTTCAACCTCTGTCAAAAGGAAATTCTAGGCAATTGCCTGATGGAGGTGCTGAGATGCGTAAATATATAAGCATCTGTTTAATAGAAACGTATTCTGTTTAGTACATGCTTATTTTATTCTGGTTTCATGTCATTTAACAGCTGCTCCACATATCCTGAGAAATTCTATTTTTGGTTGAGAATAGCCATTAATTATCTGGAAGGCTTCAAATATACCCTTATGCATACATTCTGATGGGTGTGATGGTGCACGCCTGTCTAAAATCATAGCACAAGGGGAGCTGAGGCAGGAGGATTGCCATGAGCCTGAGGCCAGCTTACAATCCATTATGACTTCCAGTTCAGCCTAATCCACACCATGAGACTTTGTAATGAAATACACACATTTGTGTTTCTAACGACTGCTTTGTGAAATTAAAAAAATAACTCTCTGCCCGACTGTCACTTACATACACAGTGGATGTTTTATACACATACTGACTGACTGAGCGAATTGCCTGGCGTTGCTCATAAGGAGTGGTTCGGATAATATATTTCTGAAAAGGCTTTAAGAGCACCTGGTGGTAGTCGGTAGCCATTTGGATAGATTCAAATTTCTGTGCTTGGTTGTGTTTCAGCGTTAGATCTACGCGACCTCAGAAATATAAAAACCATTCTAACTTTAACCCTTTCCTTCCCTGCTCTTGGAGAAGTGTGTAAAGCAATCTGGAGTTCCTACCCATTTTTTTTTACCCAGTTTTCCTTCTGGGGCAGCTCACAGGAACGTTGTGCCATGCCCAGCACAGTGCCAGGATGACGGCACAGCGCAGTGCCTCCAACTAAACCACTGACTTTGGCTTCCATCAGCTTTTCTTCCATGTGCTTTTTTTTTTTTTTTTTCTGTCTTCCAAGACCAAAACCAGGTTAACAGTTGCATAGTGACAGTAGCTCCTTGGTCTCCCCATCCATGACAAGTTTTTAGTTTTCTCTTTCTTTCATGACCTCAGTATTTTGGTGGAAACAAATCAGTAGAATTCCTCAGTTTGTTTGTATTTGATGCTTTCATGCAATCTAGGCTGGGCTTGAGCTTGAGGGCAGGACAACACATAGACGTGTGTGTGTGTGTGTGTGTGTGTGTGTGTGTGTGTGTGTGCTCTCTGCTGGAAGTAAGGGAGGGCCACTAGCTTAACCTCAACCCTAGACCCTTCCCTGTGTCCTGAGCCTTGAGGCTCTAAAGAACAGTCGCAAAGCCCCAGGTTTTAAGTCTGTTCTATTAGTTCTCTGTTTGTGTTTTTCCCCTCCGGAGCACCTCCAATTTTGTGGTAGCATTATCCAATAACCATGTAATTGTGCGCAGGTGTGACCTATTGCTAGCGGACAGGAGCGGAGCCACTGGTTTTCCAAAGTTTGCTTTTCCCAGGGGACTTCTCAAAGTGTCTTATCTCTATGATGCTTCCAGAATTTAGCAGGCAGGGCCTTTGTTTTCCCCTGTCTGTTACCTAGCAGGCTCTGCCCAAGGAAGGAGATTAGCTCGCTTCTGAATAGTTCTTATCAAGACCATCTTTAAATCCGCTGTCTGTCTTTTCAGGAGCTAGGCACCTCCCACAGCTCCAGGTACAGCGCTTTCAGACGAGGATTTGGATTCATTTGTTCATTTTTAATATAACACATTATACACTGGGAATTTCATACAATTATTTTGATCATATTCACCACCCACGACTCCTCCTACATGAACTCCCCCACCCCCACCCAGTTTGGGTTGCAGTGTACTCAGGTTTATGGGGCCAACCCTTGGAGCATGGTCAACTTTAAAGAAAATTGACTCTCCTTACCTTGGAAGCCATCAACTTTGCATAGCCCCTCGCATGGGGGCGGGGCTTCGTGACCTCCTTCCTACTCCAGGTTGACAATCACAGCCACTGTGGGCTCCAGCATGCAGCCCTCCTGCCATATCCAAAAGACGCTGTTTCACACTAGTTCTTTCTGTTTCTTCTGGGATCGTGCCTGAGCCCTGGGAAAAGGGTTGTTTAGATGTCCCATCTGAGGGGGAGCATGTTATTGACACTTACCCTATGCATTTGTTCAGCTGTGAGTTCTCCCGTTGGCAGAGAAGACATGAAGTTGGGAGACAGATTGAAATGATTTTTGAAACAACAGAGAACAGAAAATTCTCTTAAGGATGTAAATATACAGTGGGGGTGTAAACATCTGAAGAGTAGTCTTAAATTTTTCATTCTGTTTAGCACCATCAGTGTTTTATTTTGATTGCCATAGCATATATGTGTATATTATTATTGTTGTTGTTATTTTTTATATGGGGTTTTGCTTTTTACTTTATTATTAAAATTGGAAATAAATAAAAACATCATACATGAAAATTAACTGTGTAAGGGGTATTCTTTCTTTTAGTATCAACTATTTCTGTATGGTCTCATGATCAATAATTCCTACCAAATCCTTGAAAAATAGAATAAGATTTAAGGAGAGCCAGAATTCAAATAATGAGTGTGTGATGTGGATGTCACAAACATGAGAACCCAATCCTCTGGGTCAACTGACAAGTAAGAAACACCTGAGGTCAACTTTGAATTTTAAAATACATCTTTTGAAAGAGGAAGCTATCCAAAAAATTATTTTGTTTGACATGATTTGCTTCCTGGCCTGTCAGCCAGCCCTCTGTCTTCTGTGTCAATGGGTCTCCATGGATAATAGCATGTTGGCATGGAGTATGGCCGGAACCTGGCAGTCACTGCAACTCAGACCCCATGCACAACAGCAGGCCAGTTCTGGCTGTAACATGAGGGCCTGCTTTGCTGGCATTTCTGTCCTGTCCGGTTTCCACAGCCAGCAAGTCCCAAAGAAAATCACACAGAGGTCTCCATAAGATTATAAACTGGTTGGCCCATTAGCAGTTCTGCTGCAGAAGCACGGTCTTCGGCTGTCCCTAAAGGAGGTGTTTATGACGGATGAGGAGAAAGAAACCTTAGCAGCTCAACATGAAAGAAGTGGGACTTCAGAAAAAAATACCTTTGGGGTTATAATATAAAATGTTTGGAAGTTTTAATTTCATATACTGATATCTAATCAAGATTATAGTACTTGGCATGGAAACAAAGTTATGTGATAAACTTATTTTAAAATTACTATTTGAATTTATTCAGTCTTCCTTAAATCCCTGTTCTATAATAAGCAGCGTTTACTATGGGATCATTCTGAGCTATGGTTCGTGGTTTTGCCAGACTTCACACATTACAGACATATTTATTTTGCCTTGTTTTGAATTTTAGAATTTGAAAGGAAAACACAGGGGACAGTTCTGTTTCTCTCTCTCGGTTACCTAATTTGTAAATCAGGGATAATATTAGTAACTAAATTCACATGGTGAATACAAAGGTGACATAACACACCCACACACATAATCATAATAAAAATCGGCACTTTTACAAAAACAAGGGAAAAGGAAGTTCTAGATGAGTAGCTTGTGAAAGCCCCAACAAACAAGAAAAAATATGGGACATGTCCCAGAAAGTGTAAGATATTCACAAAAGAATGCTATTATTATTAGAGCATTTACAGAATCATATAGACTACTGTTCTGTTAAATAAATAACCAGATGTTTTGTGTTACTATTAAGCACTCAAATGGCATTTCTGTGGTTACTCTTCATTGCTACTTCTACAGGATTGGGAAGCAGTTGGAGACACAGCTCTGGGGATCTCTTTGAGGGAGTTTCCAGGAGTGGCTAAGGAAGGGCTTAACCCTAAACGTAGATGGTCTTGGTCTGAGGAAAAAGAGAACTCTAACTGGGCACCAGCATTCGTCTCTCTCTCCTTCCTGATTGTGGACACGATGTGAAGAGCCACATGAACCTGAAGCTGTTCCTTACTGATCATAACTAACTCTATTTCCTCAAAACATCACTCTAAATAAACCCTTCTCTATTTAACTTGCTTTGGCTGGTTTTCCTTCCTTATCAGTATGAAAGGTCACATATATACTGTCCTACGGTAGCTGTTTGACTAGCATATGTTAAGTTGGTAAGATGAAAGGCAATTTAGCTGTGTGAGTCTTAGCACAAAGAATAAATTAATGCAGTCATTTAAGGGAGGCAGTAAAACAGGCTACAATTATTGAAACTGAGCTCAATGCCTGAATACACACAGAGAGAAGTTCAGTGTTCTGAGACAGCAAATAAAGAAAGGTTAAGCTATAACATTTGCAAATTGGATCGATAATAATGTTTTCTGCTTGCAGGTGGAGATATGATTATGCAAAAAAATGATCAAACAATAATTTTTTTTTAAATTAAAAGACAACCAAGAATAGACATAATAGAGTCCTGTGCTCTCAGAAAAGATGCAACGAGAAAGATAAATATAGAACATTGCAAATTTCCAAAGTTACAAAGTCACTGTCAAAGTGGTCCTGGGTTATGTATAAGAAAGCAATTGCTCAGTCGCCTACCTGACCAGGGGAAGCTACAACTTTCCCAGTTTCCTGGTGACACCAGAACATTCATCAGATCACTGACATTTGCTGAACATCACTGTTCACATGTGGAAAATGGCCAAAACAGGAGTTACTTCAGAAAATTTAAAAATGAGATCAAGTATGAGAGCACACAGAAAGTGCCTTGTACTGAAATGACACAAAGAAGAGCTTCGTAAATTTCTAGAATTTCTATGAGCTGCTAATTTCAACTCTGATTTTAACTGCTAGAGATAAAAGAACACAAGTGTTCTGCTGAAAAACAAAGGATAGTTTACTATCAACACATTTCTGCTTATGTTTTAAATCATTGAATTGAATCCCTGAGAACTCCTTATACTGACACATAAGCTAATCTCCTCGGTGATTTTGTCAAGTAGCAACATTCCCCCCCCTCAAAAAAAACAAACAAACAAACATAAAAACGATGATCAAATGAGAAAATAGCTTAGCTTATATCCAGTTCATCCTAGAGGTCACACTATCTCAAAAAAAAAAGTTATGAGTTAAAAAAAACTAAATCAATATCATCATGAAATTACAACTTTTCTGGGTATCTTAGAGTTTCTGTTGTGTGAAGAGACACCATGACCATAGAAACTCTTACAAAGGAAACATTTAATTGGGGTGGCTTACAGTTCAGAGGTTCAGTTCATTATCATCATGACAGGATTTGGCAGCATGCAGGCAGGCACTGAGCTGAAGAAGGAGCCCGGGCAATAGGAAGTAAACTGTTTCACTGGGTGTAGCTTGAACAAAGGAGAGCTCAAACAAAGCTCATCTCCACAGCGACACATTTCCTCCAACAAAGCCACACCTACTCCAACACGGCCACACCTCTTAATAGTGCCCCTTCCTTTGGGGTCTGTTTTTCAAACCCACCACATTGAGGCTAACATAAAGCGCCATACCCATTCACATGGATATGGCGAAAAGACCTCAATTGCGCTCAGCGTAAAGTATTTATAGCATAATATATATGTAGTCTGGTGCATTTCATGGACGTCAAGTTAGCACGGCTGGCTAACCAAGGATACCTGATGGGGATGTAAGCGTTTTCCTTAGAATATAAACGTTAACGAGCATGGAAGACTTTGTACCTGGAGGTGCTATCATGTAGGAGTCACACAATCTAAGTAAATCAATTACATCTCAGATTCACGGGGATTCATACCTGTGTTGTTGGTATTGAGCACTAGTTCATTCAACAGCGTGTATTAAGTTTAGTATTTGTGTTAGACAATGCTTCAGGTCCTGAGTGCACTCTGCAGAGGTGAAAAAGTTGGGGCATCTTCTTTGCCCTCACACTGCTTATGTTCTCAAGTAGTATATGAGTGAGATATAACACATAAATAAGCAGAAGATTTTAGACAGTGTGAAGTACTCTGGGGGAAGGTAAGCAAACTGGTAGGGCGTTGTGGGGACTACTCCAGAGAGCATCCCACAGCGTGCTAGCTCTCCGTGCCAGGGACTGCTCTCAAGCACTGGCTCACTCAACAAGCATTTCCCATGCACCATTTTCATGCCGGCACCGTTCCAAACGCCTGACAAATATCAGCTCATTGAATCCTGAAGGTTGGTGCTGTCATTAATAATTTACGAATGAACAAGTGGAAATAGAGGGGCCTAAGCCACCAGGCTGAGGACATGACACGTGGATATGAAGAGATTGGTCCCCAGCCTGTGCCCTAGTGTCTAGAGTCTGTTAGCAGCTGATGTCATGGATTATTTAATTTAATCCTCACACCTGCCATCTGAGGAGTCATTTTGCAGACCTGTCCAGAGACCACATTTGTACCTGTGTGGTGTGGCTGTGGTCTTCTCTCAGCCACTTCATCTTACACCTCCAGATGACATTCGCGAGGACTCACTAGGGTACAAGATCACTATAACCGTAAGACTTTCTGTTTGTCTGCCATATGAAATGGAGCGCAGACAAACTAAGCCTCATTCCCGCATTGTCACCAAACACCCTGTTCAATTATTTATTTTAAGCAAAAGGCATAGCCATACTTTCATTCTCACAAATCTCACCTCTCTCAGCAGTAAGCACATCCTGGTCCATTTCTAATTCTCTGCACATCCCACTCTTCCCTTAGGCAATGTAAAATAAAATTAAAACGACACAAGTTAAGCATTCGTAATGGGAAAATCTGAAATTGGAAGCTTTTGAGTGCCAACATGGTGGAAAATTTACGGCTGACCTTAAGTGATGGGTCACAGTCAAAACATATTCATGCCAAAATACTGATGTCTAAGGTATATATAAGAAGGATAAATGAGCTCTATTTTGACCTTGGGTCTTTTCTTAAGCAAGTTCATGCACATGCAAACATTCCAAAATCTCCCTTTTCCCAGGTCTGAAGTTCATAACATTTCTAGCCCCGAGTGTTTCTGATGAGGAACACTTGCCAAGCAATGTCGTAATATAAAGCATACATAGGAGGAAATAATAGGATGAGACACAAACTCAAGACTCTTAATAAACCTTAGACAAATCATCTAAATTTATTAGACTTTGAATTATTCATCATACTTTGAGAGGTGGTGAAACTACATGAAGGCTCTGAAAATTGTGTTTATAGAGCGGAAAACACAGAAAGCTGTGAAATATTAATATATATATATGTATATATATATATATAATTGAAATAGTCACAAACATAATCCTGTGCTGAGCCGCATAGTAAACCTTATCGTCTTAGATCAAGTTTCAGAACAAGCAAGTCCTGTCACGTGTGTCAGGTGTCAAGGTTGTCCTGGAAACGTGCTTCTGAATAATTAAATAAAGGAAAACCTATGCAATTTCTCTTATGAACTGGAAAGTCTTTTATTCCCTCATGTTTTAACTGCAAAACAATGAATCCCCAATCCTACTACAAGGCATAGCTTAAATATCACTAAAACATAGACTCCCATTTTTTTTCACCCGATTACAACTGCTTCATTCTGGTGAGCTGAAATATTTGTATACAACATATAGATATCAAACATATTCACCAAAACATCTTTTATATGGTAAAGACACTGCCACGGGTGTAACTATTTGTGGGGCAACCTCCAGTTCCTCCTGAGAACCCACCCTCTCTCAGGCATAATCTGTCATGTAACAATTTCCTACTAGATAAAACATTCCATCATGAAGGGAAGTTCTTTAAAATTCAGGAAGTAAACAACTCAAAAGCTTCAGGAAGATCCTGAAACTGACCAGATGCATTAGGCCTCTTTCCTATCATGGTGTTATATAAGGACTACTAAGAGACACTCTCAGACCAGTCAAACTGCTTAGAAGTTGAGATCAACTGAACTGCCTAGAAGAGACATTCTCCTACCCATTGCGCTGTAGGCTGTGACATGGCTCAAAGATTTTATTTTTCATGAACCATCACCCGTGTTTGGGTGGCCTTTTACAATAAAGTTGCCTTTAAGTCATTTCTGTCTCTGTGAGTAACCCCTTACCTATACTCTCATAAGTAACCCAAATAAATTCTTTGACTAACCAAGTTGGACTTCAATCGTTCCTTACTTTTATCTGTTAGAGATTTCCTATCTGGAGTGAACAGCTACTTCTTCACATCTCTCTAGGAGGGCACACAACACAGTTCCAGTGAAGCCAAATCCATCTCCATTTTCAGCTCCAGGGCTGGAGCACTACCTCTGGCCCTGAGTTAATCGTAATGGGCACGTTGTTCTTTGGTGGCTGTCTACATGTGTGCTGCAATGTGGTTGGTGTGTGTGTGTGTGTGTGTGTGTGTGTGTGTGTGTGTGGTTTTGTATATATGGCTATACTCTACAAGTGCTAAGTGCTACTTTCTATTCTTTATTTCTTCCTGGTTGCCCAGTATTCTGCAGGTAGAGGCTAAACTAAGAAACTGTCTAAAGCTGCTGTTTGCCAGCGAAACAAGCATGATAAGTAGAATCTGAAAAAGAAAAAGTTCCCCGTGATGCCTCTCCTAATTCCAGAAACCTGTAAGTACGAGTCTTTCTCCTGACTGTTTTGTTGTATAACACAGATAACTTTTAGCTGAGTACCGTATTCCCCCACGTCCCTTTAAAAGCAGAATGGTGACACCCCAGCTGGTGACAATTGCCGTGCTAGTGGTACTATTAAGTGTCAGATCTAAAGCAACTACAAACATCTCCGCCTCTAAAGAATTGGAAATCTTACTGCGCATAGGCTGAACATTGGTGTATTATAAAATACCATTCAAAAATGTATTTTTAGTTCTCCTGGGATGTGTGTGATTATACGACCCAATGTCTGAGTGCCGGCATGGCGGTGTGCATGGAATCCAAGCACTCAGAGCAGATTTGAAGCTGACACCAGCTTGAGCGACCCAGCTAACCCAGGTCTCCCACCAAACCAGAAATTGACAGTCTTGTCTAGAGTGACCAACTGTAAACCCGGGACCCTCTGGCTCTACTTCCCAGCCCACACTCGGGTTATTGGGACATGCCATTGTCCCTGGATTTTATGTGAGCGCTGGGAATCTCAGTCAGGTCCCTGTGTGTGTAGGCATTTCCCACACTGAGTCAGATTACGGTGTGCATAGGCATTTCCCACATTGAGCTATCTCCTCAGAGCCTTTACATGTTTGTTGCAAGCTGAAAAATTCAAAAAGAGAAAAGCAGTGTTTCCCGTTCCATAGTTAAATAATCCAAAGGGCAACACTGTCTGAAAGGAGAATGCAAGTTGATCATGGACTGCTGACTTGAAAGTCTGTGATAATCTTAGAACTGAAGCAATAGCAGTGTACACCTCACAGCTCGAATGCCTGACTGTTTTTTTTTATTTACTTTTTTCAAGGAAAAAGTGAAATTACACTACTTGTTCTCTTAATTTGAGTTCACAGAGGGCATATGGGAATTCATTAGAAAAGTTTACTAAAACTCGCAACTGGGAAGATATCCCAGCATGAAGATGGGTTTGGATCCCCAGGACCCATGTCAGCAGGGTATAGAGAGGAGGGTCTGTTGAAATCGGAGCGGCGGGGCTGCGTCCCCAGCATCCCAGCTGCCTGCTAGCTTATGTGCCGAAATAACAACACACAAACTGTATTCATTTAAGCACTGCTTGGCCCATTTCTATCTAGCCTCTCCTAGGCTAATTCTCGCACCTGGACTAGCCCATTTCTAATAATGCGTGTAAGCACCCCAAGGTGCGCTTACCAGGAAGATTCTAGCTTAGGTCCATCCTGGGTCGGAGATGCCTGGGAGAGCAGAGCCTGGCGTCTCTGCTCCAGAGAGCAGAGCTGTCGGGTCTGTCTGAGGAGTCTTACCTCACTTCCTCTTCCTCCTGTTTATTCCTCCCACCTATGTTTTAACCTATCAGGGCAAGCAGTTTCTTTATTTAATTAACCAATGAAATCAACAGATTGATATATGACACTCCCACATCAGAGGGTCCTTGAGACTCATGGGCCTGCCACACTATTGAATCAATGCACTCCAGCTTGTGATAGAACTTGTCCAAAATAAGGAAAGAGCTAGAGGAGGGCAGCCGACACTGGCCTTTCTGTGCCATGGGTGCACATGCAAGTGTGTGTAGACACACACACACACCCTCTCCAATGATGCCATGTGTGCATATGCGAGTGTGTGTAGCCACACACACACACCCTCCCCAATGATGCCATGTGTGCATATGCAAGTGTGTAGCCACACACACCCTCTCGAATGATGACACGTGTGCATATGCGAGTGTGTGCAGCCACACACTCACCCTCCCCAATGATGCCACGTGTGCATATGCAAGTGTGTAAACACACACACACACCCTCCCCAATGAGACCAATGAAGCCCCAAATAGGCATCTGATTCAGCCAATAGCAAAGCATTTGAATTTCTAGTCGGGAAACAGACGTATGACTTCACATCTCTAGAATACAGTCTCAGTCTCACAGTCTGAAAATTTCTTGCACAAATCACAAAATGGCTAAGGCAAACTGCTAACGCTGAGCACCTCTGAACTAGAAAGATGATTCAATGTTGGATCTTACCCCTAGAAATCATAATTAGACACGGTGACATCATACTGAATTTCTTGAAATTTCCTTAGATCTCTATTGTTGGTAAGCGTTTTAGATAAATGAATCTGCGAGAATCTGAACAGTCTACTTTGCTTCAAAAGCAGATTCTGACGACTACCAAAACTGACCTGTTTATTCATTATCTCTGAAAATTTGTGTTGATGTTTACTGAAGAAAACAGGAGGATAGTTCAAAGCAAATAACATGGTTACAGATTATCATCAACTACATGGTAAACCTCACAAGCGACTTAGTAGGCTAATAAATCATAAGCTGCCGAATGCTCAAGAAAATCATAATATGACTCTTTCAATTTTTAATATGTGGTTTTTTACAGTTTGTAATTATATAGACACGATCATCATTTGTCCGCTAAGAGAACTTCTCATTACTATTAATTTATCTTTCTGTCAAAAACGAGGGACTATAATAGTTCCTGTAGTTGGTGCATCTCAGATGTATTGCAGAAAAGAACCTTGAGTACAGAAAAAAAAATTTTAAAAAAAGCATGTCATTTCGTTCAAGCTTCATTTCTTCCTATTTTGTCAGGGGGAAGAAAAGGCCTTTTAAAACTTGACCAATGCAGTATTTCTGGGATTCATATTCTCTTGGACTGACAAATACAATCAACTGAGTACCAAATGCTCACTCTACTCCATGCCAATCACAGCCAGACTTCGTTATAGTAAAGAACGTGGGCTTTACAGGAATTGTAAAAATGTAAACAAGGCTCTAAAACAGTCTCAGGAATTCTATTTTATAAATGAAGTTTTGATTATAATTTAAACAAATCTCTTAGGGTATGATGGTTTTTATTCAGAATGGGCTGTTTTTATTGTGATGGGAACACTGGCTAGTCTTCGGGGACCAGAAACACCTGTTTCTTAGTAAATTGCATTTCCTAATGACTGTAATAACTGTAAGATCTATATTAGCTTTCAAATGAGAATATTGTGTTATTTATTTTTTAAATTGTCAGTGGAAAATTCAAAACAAAAAGTAGAGCAGACCTTTGTATTTCCTCCCAAATGTTCTTCCCCATACAGCATGCACTAAGCGTCTATATTAAAAACACTTTTCAGCATCTTGTTGACTATTACCTATTTTATATTTATTTAAATATGGTATTTGAGTCTTAAATCTTGGGAGAAATGTTATAAATAAAATTTTAAAGCCCAGTAACAACTGCTGATATTTCAATACATTTCCCTCAAATTACTCATCCATCCACCTCCCTGTCTGTGGGCTTTCGTGGGTATAAAATCAGGATGACACGAAACATATTTTATAACTCACTCCTTTTGTTAGTGAGACATTAAAGTACATTTTTAATGAAAAATCATCAAAGTACTTTTAAATGTCTGGTCTCTTCAAAGGATGAAGTGCATGCCAGCTTGAGTCACGAAGAGAAATGTCAGCGCAGTCCATGGCAGCTGCTGGCTTCCCTGGGAAGGAAGGGGCTGCTCGTGAGTACAGTAGCGGAGACCTCGCTGCTCACCAAGTCACTAGTGGGAAAAGAACAAAGGCCCTTCCGTTGCCACTAACACAGATGTGCCCACAGGCACACTGTCAGAAGCAGTTAAGTTGACAGCTACTCACAGTTCATTATTCTCCTCTCACAGGTCACTGGGTGACAAGCCGGGTCAGCATGCTTTGTCGGCCGCCCCACTCTTTCTCTGTCTCTTATTCAGTCTAAATACTGGTAAGGGGGTCCTTTAGCCAAACTAATGTAAACAAACACACTCCAGGTACTCCAAGATGACAATGACACTTATTTTATTTTGGATTAAACTTGTAATCAAATGTGGATACCAAACAAAAGTATTCTGCTAAAGTATCAGTCGCCAGAGCGAACAAGAAAATATATCTTGCGTAGTGTCTTGCTTTAAGATCTCCAACAGTAAGAGAAATCCCTTCTTCAAGTGAGAAAAAGATTCCCCCCCCCCGTGTTTCAGTGGAAAAGTGGATCAACAGTCAGACATCTTCCTGAGATTTGGAAGTATGAATTAATCAAAATGGCTCTGTAGGAGGGAGGATATAATTCTTGGCTATTGTTTTAGATTGTGCGGCACTGATGGTTGGGGGGGGCATTTGACTTTTGCTTAAGAATAAAATTAAAAAGAACAGACCACAGAAAATGGCAATAGTGTAACTTACTTTTTTTTTTTAAAAAAAAAGTAGCACACATATTGATATGGAATAAATAAAGGGTGGTAAGGAAAAGTGTTGTCTGGAGACACAGGTTTGTGTTTGAATCCTACCTTGCTATAACAGATATTATAACAGGCATCAAAGCTGCACTATGTGGATACTTGGGATTTATTTCTGTATCTTCATTGATTTTGAAAGTAGTAATATCATCAAGTTATGACCTTAGCAACAAATCAGCCTCTCTTGACACTCTAAGAATAAACATGTAGAACAGCGGTGGTTACAAGGTAAGTGTCAGCCAAACAGCACCTGAAAGTTTCTTTGCACCAAGTGGGTATGGACAGAGCTGACTCTCTAAAGCACGAAATATCTATGACCGTTATTGCCATGCGACTAGGAGAGGAATTTCAAAAATGAAGGTTAGGCTTCTGTAAATCAGGACATCTAGACTACAGACCTACAAGGCTGGATGCCGCAGGAAGTGGGGGATTTGGTCCTTTAATGTCTCCTGCCTCTTATTTAGTCTGCATGGAAAACTACTCCCTTCATTTTTCCCTTTCCAGACTACTCTACCTTATTCAAAAGTCCCCATTTTGAGACACCCCGCTCAGCTAATGACGTCGTCTGAAGGGTTGAGATATGGATGCTGTGACAGGAACGTGGATGGTCAAGATGTCCGAGGTAGGTGTTAAGAAGAGGATTTGGGTGCTAATTGTTCTGCCTTAAATTTCTGAGAAACCTCATTCAACAAGTAAATCTCCTCAGTTTCAGTGTTCTCATCAATAAAACAGAGACAGTTGCCCTGTCTACCTAATGCATAAGTTATTGGATGATAATACATGAGCCGCCCCTGATACGGTCACAAAACCTCAGCTGGTGTTATGCTCAGCCCATCCCACCTGCACTAATTTCACACATCGTCTGGCGCTGTGGACCAAGGTCCCTTTCTTTTCACTAGCTGACTACTGTGGCTCCCACCTCCCATCCTTCTAGGGATATAAAGGCAGATTCCTCCACACTTAATTCTTTCCGGTTTCCCATTTTCACAACTCGGGTAATTTTATATCACTCCTTTATTATCTGCAGTGAGCTTTGATTTAATTGAATTAACATTGAGAAAAGCATTTATGATGATATATACATAAAATACATATGCTTATATTTTAGTGTTAGCATATATATGTATATATATATCACAATACAACACATTGATTCTCACCTTTGGAATATACACAAACCTAAGGAGACAATCTAGGACTCGGAGTCACCAACACACTAAATTCTACACCATGTTCTAATTTTCCCCACAGTTCCTTCTAACATGAGAGGAAGGTGATTGCTGTCAAGTATTGTGTTATTTATTCAAGAGGATTATGATAAATAACACAGAGAGGAAAATGAACTGGAACTGCGTCTGCCGAGGTCAACTGCGAGGAAAGGGGGCAAAAAGTACTTCAGTGCTTAAGAAACGAAAGCAGCAAGCTCCAAGCGAGGAATGGAGAAAAGGCCTGTGGGAGATTTTTTATGAAAAGGAAATTATAGACATATTTGCCAGTCAGTTGTTACTGAAAAACACCTACAAGTCTAGACATAGGAGTTCCAGAAAGCATACAGACTTAAATTCTGAGATTGGAGAGCTGCTCAGCATCTAAGGGCTTGTTCGGCTCTCCCAGAGGACTCAAGTTCAATTCCCAGTACCCATATTGGGCAACTCACTACTGCCTGCAACTCCAGCTCCAAGGGAGTCAGTGCCTGCCTCTGGTCTCTGTACGGACTGTATTCATATGCTCATACACACACAGACACACACACACAAATGAATCTTTAGAGCTAAACTCTATACATTTATGTTTTCTACACTGACACACATACATACATATTGTACCAAGGTTAAAGTTTAATTAATAAACTACTCATAATAAGACATTAAACTAAGAACAACCAATAAATAGAACAACATAATCTGATAAACATTGTGAATTGGCTATTTCTGGAACTTTCCAGTTAAATATTTGGGTCCTGAGTGGACACAGGAGACTCACATTGTGACAATGGATGGGCAGCAACCATTTTTTTAATGCTTGCTTAAAATTCTTTTGTATCCTTGTTTTCAGCATATTTTCAGAACTGCTATTCAGTCAGTGTTTCTGATTTCCTAGACATTTGAAACTATCTCATCAAAGTTAACAAATCCAGTATATAGTATATTATTAACAGGTTTTGTGGCCAGGGAGGGTAGGATGTCACTCTTTCTATTACTATCCTATTTCTTCTAACATTCAATTATCAGAGAGCATTACCTCAGGATATTGAAAACAACAACAGAGTGAAGATGGCCAGTCCCTAAACTTTGGTAGCCCTGTACCCTCAGAGGAAAATCCTTCCAGCCTGGGGAGGCAGAACACATGGAAGAGTGGGTAAATCAGCACAAGGGCGGGGATTCGCGTGGAAGAAGAGCAGAAACCCTGTAGGGTGGCGGGAACCTGAGAGCAGAAGCAATCTGCTCTTCCAGAGCCCAGGATAGGAGCTAAGCCCAAGACAATAAAACCCAGGAAAGACAGAGGAGACATGACTGTGTGAGTCGAGGCAGATCAGCCAGTGGTCGCTTCCCAGAGCAGCATCAACACATCCGCAAGAACCCTGGTATTGCTTGAGTTCCCTTTCAGAAGAAAACGCCGAAGACCTTTCCCAAGGAACTCTCGCCATAGTGACAGGAGAATGGCCCCAAACTTGCTGCGGAGAGTGACCTGGCCATGTCGCTGCAGCTCGCATGCATGCCATAGAGGATCATCAAGTCGAGAAACTCGTGAATGTTTAAAAACTAAGCACCAGGGGAGAAATGTCCTGCAACCTGAACTTGATGCGCTCCAGGAATCCCTCACACCGAGAGAGTGTAAGATAGAAAATTGGTAATATGTGTAACCTCATCATCCAAATAACAATCAAAGACAGAGCCTCTTGAGGTGGGTTGTATAATTTAAGAATGTAAAAGAGCCTCCAGTTTTACAAAGTTGTCAAGTGTTCTTTTCCTTTCTAATACAAATGCCACTTCTATCCGAATTGCCGGATTAAAGTTAGGGATGTCATCAAACCAAATCTGCACGTGCGAGAATGGCGGCACTACTTTAAGATCGTGCGGATAGACAGTCCTTTCATACCGGGACAGATATAAACTGCGCCTTATGAAGTGGTTGTCAACCAGTAAAACAGCAGTTGTAACAACCATTGGTTTCAGGCTAGTGAGGAGAATACGAAACATAGTTTCCACTTTCCGAGCAGGAGTAATTTGGAGTTGTTTGCAAACCACGGACCTCTGGCGGTGGGAATGGTTAATGTCTTAAGCATCACTATAGAAGCCCATCTAGTACCTGCAGATGCAAGTACAACACACTCCTTGTAGAAAAATCAGAGGGCTCGCTTAAGTGTTTGCCTTCCTCAAAGACTTGTGCGCACTTTCACAATTGGATATATGCTCAGTATTGCCTTTGCTTAACGATGTTATTTCGGTATATTTTAGTGAGATTCTAGGGCTGCAATCCATAATTATCCTCATAAAATCATCCTTAAGTATCCTCATAAATGATTACAGATATCAGTCTTCAACAAAATAAACATACATGTCACCTCTCTTCATCAAATGTGACCCTGAAAGCACCATGATTGAAAGCCAAGAGGCTTTTGAGCTATTTCAACCATCTCCAGGAAATCAGTCTTACATGAAACCGAAGGAAAACGTCGAATGTCATTGAGCAATGAAGCCCCGCTCTGTTGATGCCCTACCTCTGAGCAGGAGC
This sequence comes from Alexandromys fortis, assembly GCF_014885135.2. Taxonomy (NCBI): domain Eukaryota; kingdom Metazoa; phylum Chordata; class Mammalia; order Rodentia; family Cricetidae; genus Alexandromys; species Alexandromys fortis. The sequence goes on from NW_026067937.1 coordinate 3,203,312, forward strand.
CTTGGGACGTTTGCCTTCCAGTTTCCTCAGCAGCACCACTGCCAGCTGCCCTGTTTCCTCAAGAGAGCCTCGCGGCTCATCGTGAGTATCCGAGGGTTCCGACAGCTGCTCCAGTAAAGGACTGTTGGCAGGTTTTTGAGAACCCTTGTAATGAGACATAGGAATGGTGGAGTTAATGTTCATCGAGTGGAAATGTTTATGGCATATGGACTCAAAAGATAACATTGAGAGGCTCCTGGTTCTTTGTGTTTCCCTACAGCACAGGACCGTGTATGTGGTCAGAACAAATGAAGGCTATCCTATATAAAATATAGGGTATCATCACATATTTATATAGATATTTAGCAATAAAATAGCATTGATTTTATATGACTATAAATGTGACTATGAATATTACAATATGGAGCTAGAGAGATGGCTCAGCAGTTAAGAACACTGGCAGTGTTTTTCCAGAGGGCCTGGGTTTGGTCTCCAGCACCACATGGCAGCTCACAGCCATTCATACATAACTCCAGTTCCAAGGGATCCATAAACATGAAAGGAAAACACTCACACACAAAAAAAGTAAGTCTTTTTTTTTAAAGAAAAAAAAAAGAACATTATAGCATTATGTGACTTAGGTAATCAACAGCATTGTCATGAGAATTTGGGCTTCTTTCCTGAAACCAACAACTAGAATACGTTTTCTCCTTTCAAAACACACTTTAGAAGTCTGTGTCTGTCTTCCCTCTGGCCACCACACTGACCTCTTCCTCACTGGGAATGCCATGTTGTTGATGAGCTGTGGTCCAGTCTCTGTGGTGAATATGGTTGTCTGCTTGGCTCACATCCACTGAAGCGGTGAGATCCTCCAGGTAAGTCAGGACAAACTGAGGATAAGCCTGGAAAGGACAACATTTAAAAATCATGCCGGCTTTGATATTCTACAATTGGAAACTGAGGTAGATAAATAAGTAGCAAAATGGTTTAGCTAATAAATTTTGTCTTTGGGTCAAATCCCTTTGATTGACAACTTCCTTTTAAACTTATTTGGAGAGAGTTTAGCTAGGGAGATTTTCTTTATCTTGATGCAGCTATGAGAATATCTAGGACTGAGGAGAATGGCTGTGCTGGCAAAGTACTTGCAAGAATGAGGACCAAATGCTCCCTAAAACCCATGACAATTTTAAATCCAGGGATGGTGGCAGCTGTACAGGGGTGGCGGCTGGTGACAGGCTGGTCCCAGTCCTATTGTTCTTGCTGTTCTCCAGGCCAGTGAGAAAATTTATTTCAGAAAACAAGGTGAATACTTCCTGAGGATCAACATCAAAAGCTGCCCTCTGCCCTCTATACACATGTACACATACATGCACATACACCCATACCAACAACAGCACTACATGCACACACACCCCCAAAAAACTTATATATCAGTAACTCCAATTTCCATTTCTAGTCTCAGGCTATGACTGTGAACATGTATGTACATATGTAAAATAAGCAGTTGCTGCAGGGCTTGGCAGTCCTCAATTCTGTTCAACGAACAGACAAGGGGCTACAGAGTGAGGATGAACGGCGGTGTGAAGTGGAGACAGTCTGTACCTGTCAGACACAAACTGAGAGCCACAGTCTGGGAGCATAAAGTGAAAAGAAAAAAGGCAACACAGATACTGAAGAGCCATGATTGATTTTAGCTAGCAACCACAGCAGCAAGCATTTTGGATATATAGATATAAAAACAGCCTACAGGGCACACAATAAGAATGAGCAGCTGAACCAGCCACACATGGTGTGCCCCGCTAATTCTCACTTGGGATCATTTGCCATCTGTGCATCTGGCTTCCTGTGAACACCACCACTGGCCAAGTGCACCTGGACACAAGCTCTCCCCATCCTGGAAGAAGGATGCAGCCCAGATAGAGGTTATACGCACTGCAGGACAAGACTTAGGGAGTGCGGCCCTCGCACCCACCTGCACCTTATTTTCCAGGCATTGTCTACCCACCTCTCTCCCTGTACATTTTCCTTTGTTTTAAGTTGATGGAAGAAACCGTATTCTGAGCATCTTAGTTTGGTTTGTACATCTTTGCTATTCCATGAACTCTAGGATAGCTTGCCTTCCAGTAGGCCTCCAAGATACCACTGTGTCAAAGAACTAAACCGTGTGACCATAGGTTCAGATCTTCATCCTTGCAACAGCCTTTGAAATCGCTGCTACAATTGTGCCCATATTAAAGATGACATGCTCGGTGTCATCCAGTTTACTTACTAATCTAGAAAGCCCAGATGTGCTCTCTCATTATTACACAAGGGGCTTGTTCCATTTTGTAAAGTGTGAAACTAAAGTTTAAAAAAAAAAAAAAAAAAAAAAAAACCAAGAGGAGATCAGTGAGTAATGAATGGCAGTGAGTGTCTTGCACTGTCCTAGAACAAATTGATACTGAATTACTTTAACCTTAAACTTTGCTAGAGAGTGAGTGAGTAGAGGCTGGAGAGATAGCCCAGAGGTTAAACCAATGAGCTGAGAAAGCGAGAGATACAAGAAAATGTGAGGAGAAAAAGATGCCAATTAAAAGGACAGTGAACAGAATTTCTGCTGGATAAGACAACGACTATGACCATGTTAGGGTATATGCCCTCTGAGTTAACAGACGCACACATACAAGCATGTCCATTGCAGCAGCGTTGTTCATATCTGCTTAAATGTGGCTGTCTAGGAAATTTTTTAAAGTAGCCTGAATATGGATATAAATATAAAAAGAAGGTCATTCTATGCAATCAGGAAGAAAATTATGATCATGAAGTCTTGATGTGCTATGTCTTATCAAATTAACTAGTAATTCTGTGATATCAGTGCTGGTATGAATATTTGAATCCTATGATTGAGAGGTGCTCTTGTTTCTTGTTTGTTAGACACTACCCTGGAGTCCAGGCTAGCCTCACTCCTGCTGTGCAGCTGAGCCTGGCCTTACATTCTCCATCTTCTTATCTCTACTGCAAAGGCTGAAACTGCGAGTGTGTTCCATCACATGCCATCTGCTTGTATTTTTATTTGTATTTTATTCAGTTTTAAATTGCTGGAGGTTTTTCTTCAAGAATAGCATATGCTGTTTTTATTACTTAAATGAGACTCCTGTAAATGTGTTAAAATATGCACATACTAACTTCTGGGAATATACATTTAAATAGTTCTGGGAACTAGAATAAGGAAGAATTTGCAGGGACCATATGTGTTAGGTTTTTATAGTAACCCTTGTTGCACAGAAATATTACTCTTACACAACTTTTTTTTTTAACAAAAACAGTTAATTTCTGTAGCCCACGTTCTCACAGTCTTGGAAATACACTCTTAAATCTCCAACTTACCTAAAACATTAGTGAGAAAGCTTAAGATTTAAAAGTTTTTAGATGTTACTTTGAGATTTATATCACACCTATTGTATTATGTTGGTTTTTTATTATGCAAGCTCTTACTGTGTTACACATGATCACAACGCCAGCTAAGGAGAGCATGTTGCGCAACAGAGGAGATTGTTCTTTGTTGGCTCCACAGGAAAATATCACAGTCATAAGAGACCGCAGTGCTTTCAATGTGAGGGACAAAGAAAACCAGAAGGACAAAATTACCAAGCCAATCGTCCATGTTTAGACCTAGTTCCCATCCTGACCTCTTCCTATACATATGTTTCTGTGGTATAATTTAAATATACCGAAGTGTCCCAACTCATGCCATGGGCAGCTTCATTCCTTCATTCCCATCATAAATTACCCTGCAGATCTATGACGTAACTGCCAGCACTCCTAATAACAACCATAGTGTTGTACAGTCTAGTACTCAGTGTCGGTATCAGCTCTCACTGTTCTAAACAACGCTACAATGAACATCCTTCAGGGTACGTCAGTGTCTGAATTAAAGGAATGTGGGGATTTTTAGAAAATAATTTTTATTATGTTACCAAACATATCCTCAGAAATAGTGTACCGTTTGTATTCCATTCTTTGTATAGTTCCTTTCCTCGTTTGCCAGTGTAGGTCTCTGCGACCTAAAGAATTTGGCAATAGTGGTAAATGACCTTATCAGAGACACCAAAGCTGCTATTTTCCCCTTGCTTCTTCTTCTCTTGTCCAACAGCTCACACATTATGGGTGGCACTGTAAGGGAGGTTGCACTATGATGGATTAACACCTCTGGGCAGTGGCAGTCGTCAACATGCTCAGAAGTTGACTTTCCAATCTGGATTACGTCACAGATGTCTGAAGCTCTTGGTTGACATATTGGCCCCATTCTCATGAGAAAATCTGGGTTAAAACTACCAACTGAAGGGCTGGAGAGATGGATCAGTGAGTAAGAGCACTGGTCGTGTTTCCTGAGGACCCAGGTTTGATTCTCAGCACCCACAAGGTGGCTCACAACCATCAATAACACCCGTCCCAACACCCTCTTCTGGCTTCCATGGACACTTGACAAACCTGATATGCCCCAGACATACATTCAGGCAATGTACTTTGATGATGATAATGATGATGACAACGAGTACAGTGAAGCCACTTTGGGTTCTCAGCCCATAAAACCACAGATGCTTGCTGTTGAAGTTTCTGCTCTTCGGGGTAAGTTATTAGCAGTAGAAAATTACTGCTAATCAGAGGTGAGCGAGCGTGTGCCCCATACCTTTATCAGACTGAGGATTCCCAGGTTTGCCAACTGCGCTCTAACGGGAGGAATACCCACCGAATTGTCTGACAGTTGTTGACTCTTTACTGAGACCAGGTGCTTTATTTGGCTTGGCTCTTTTAATTTTTCTTCTGACATGTTTTGTTTTCATGCCTCTTGCTCTTTTATCTGTCAAAGGGTTTAAAACTTTCCTGCTGAAATGTCAGACTTACTCGATCTTAATATATTATCTCAGTCTCTGATGCTGATGTTACAAAGGTTTTTCCATATTTTCTTATTTACTATTTACTCTTGCTCTTTTGTTTTGTTGCGATGGGGTCTCTCTGTGTAGCCCTAGCTGCCCTGGAACTCTCCATGCAGACTAGGCTGGCCTTGAACTTACGGAGGTCCACCTGTCTCTCTCCAGAATACTCATATTAAAGGCATTAGCCACCTTGCCCAGCTTCCTTATTCACTTTTCACTTAAGCTACTAATAGCTTGGGAGCTTTTAATTTCATACACACAACTGCAGTCTTCTTTTATACAGATTCTGTCTTTATGTCTATGCTTCTAGAATCTCCTCCTTATCACAACATTGAGCTAGATGCTTCAATGTACATTTTCTACGCATGTTCAAAATTAAATATCTAGCTTATCTGTAGTTGAACAAATATCGGTGAAATGTGATCTTATTACTTTTTTTGCAAGCGAGAAAAGAAATAGTTTTTTTTTGCAAAGAGAAAACAGTTACACAAGTAAAAGCATCTAAGTAAATGCAATAAATGTATTGAAAATTTCCATTTATCATTATTAGCTGCAAATTACCAACTAGCTGTTCTAAGCCAGGATCTGTGCCAAATGCACACAATGGTCACAATGCTAGCATTAATATCTCCACTTTGCAGATGAAGAATGTAAAGCTCAGAAAGGTTAGGTGATTTGCCTAAGGCCACACAGCTAATACGTGTTGGAGCCAAGATATGTTTATAATATCCTATAGCAGCAATTCCATCCCTAAAAAAACACATGAGCACAATTCATGATCCAGCTGCGAATAATTACCAAATTATCCTCCATTTTATCTTTAAATATATGGAAATAACCGGGATGTGACAAAATGGGGAGCTAGCTGAAATTTCAAATGTTTCCAAGACTGAAATGCTTTATTAATAGTTTTTTCCCTGTAGATTTATAACAATTAGAGAAAAATCAGTGACTGTGTTTGTGAACAAGGTTTATATTCCAAGCCTACTTAAAACAAACTTGTGTTTTAAGTAGGAAAGCACACATCATCTGCTTGTGGGGACCAGGTACAAACGCCCTGAAGACAGAAGCTGCACCCTGGGCAGGGGTGGGGAGGAACTTGAGCAGTGTTAGAAGGACTTTCATCGCAGGGACAACATAGGAAACAACCTGAGGAAAGAATAAGAATGTACTTAGCATCTCCGTTTCAGTGCCTGTTCGTTTGGCTCCATGTCTCCGGGCCCGTGGTGAGGCAGACAGTCATGACAGAAGGGCGGAAGAGAGCGAAGCTGTTCATTTGTGGCGGTCAGGAAGGAGCACGGATACGGGGAGGGAAAGGCCGGCGCCATGCGCACCTTGCCGGGAAAGAATGGTGCGTCCAGCCCTGGCCTCTCCCCGCCACACTTCTACCACTGCCTACTAGTGTGTCTGATTTTATCCATCAGTGGATGTAGTTAGAGCCCGAGTGTCCTAATCGCCTCTCAATGGTCCACTGGGTTGGGTGTACGCCATTGGCACATGAGCCTTTGGGGAACATTCATACAAGCACATGGATCAGAGGGAAAAGCTGAAGGAGACCCTGGAACTTAGTTCTGCTCCTTATCTGTTGGTATGGGAAGCGAGACCCACTAATAGGTATATTTTAAGGTATTAAGCAATCAGGGAACCACTAAATAATATAAATAACATTAAGAGTGCTAAAAAACATATGGAAATCTATAAGCTTCCTCAAATGTATTCTTTAACTTTATTTTTAATTCTCTGTGTGTGTGTGTGTGTGTGAGTGTGTGTGCACACGAGTGCTGGTGCTCATGTATGGCAGAAGCTCTAGGTCTGTCTGGAGCTGGAATTAAAGGTGTCTGTTATAAGGGTGCCGGGGAGTGACCCTGGGTCCTCTGCAAGACGGGCACATGCTCCTTACTGCCGAGCCATCTTTCCAGCCCCCAATCCATATTTTTTTAAAGTAATTTAACTGGAATTCCCTCACATGGGGGATAATGCTCCTAAAAATCTCAGACTGTCAAATAACCCAGACACAGGCAGGGGGTATCTCTCTTCAAGTTGTTGGTCAGGGGTTGCCAAGAGACCCTCAGACAACAGAGACTCTCTCACAGTTGCACTTGGTTGCCCAGCAGAACTTGAGGGTAAAACACCATCACTAAAGACAACACATTCTTTAGTCCAAAAACCAAGCAGGCACCAAACTCATCTTATTTCAAAGTGCAAGGGAACAAACTCCGAAGCTCTTGGCCAACAAATTATGAAAAATTAATTTTCACTTTGAAAAAAATGTTTTTTTTTTAAAAAAAAAAAAACATTTAAAAAATCAAACAAAAAATCCAGGGCAACCATTGAGTTAAATTAAATTAAAATTTTAGTTTAATTTAACTAGATTAATTTAAAAACCTTCGATTTCAAAGCAAAAAGCAATATCATTTGTGCAGATACAGAATCTCTTTCAAAAGTAGTTTATGTTACATGCACCCGAGAACAACTCTTCTTAGAAACGAAAGGTTGTTGATCATCCAGCCTTTACCTTAGAATAAACACAGCCACCTGTTCCGAACGTCCACTTCGGGGATTCGTCTCCTTCATGTCTGCAAATGAAAATAGAATTTACAAACTGCTCTTGCTTTTGCTCCACACGGAAATACTTCTGGGGTTTATTGAAATGGTCACTATTTTCATATAATTTGGTAATAGAACTGCCTCACCCGACTACTGCAGTGTTGTGGTACCCAAAGCACTGTGGTGTGGTGTGTGTGTGTGTGTGTTTGTGTGTGTGTGAGAGAGAGAGAGAGAAAGAGATAGAGAGAGAGAGGGTGTGTATGTGTGATGTGGTGTGTCTGTGTGTGTGTGTGATGTGATATAGTGTGTGTGCGAGAGAGATGTGGTGTGTGTGTGTGATGTGGTGTGCGTGTGATGTGGTGTCTGTGTGTGATGTGGTGTGTGTGTGAGATGTGGTGTGTGTGTGATAAGGTGTGTGTGTGAGAGAGAGAGAGATGATGTGGTGTGTATATATGTGTGTGAGATGTGGTGTGTATGTATGATGTGGTGTGTATGTGATGTGGTATATGTGTGATGTGGTGTGTGTGTCTGTGTGCATACGCGTGCAATGTGTATATTTCCAACAACCACGTTGACTAGGAGTTTTAGAGATTAAATATAGTCAGCAAAGTATTATAGAGGCTGACACTGTGACCCGTGTCTACAATCCCTGGGGCAGGAAGGCTGGGTGCTTAAGAACCCAATAAAGAAGGAGAGGGAGAGAGGGGCGAGGGGAGTGAGAGTTTTGGGAGGCCTTGATGGTTGGAGGTGGCACTCTACTATGGCCTGGTAGCTCTCTCCATGCTTGGCAACATGGACAAGGCCCACCCTACTCCCTCATATCGCGCCCCCCCGCCCCCGGTAGAAGGTACCCTGTTCCTTACCTGACCTTTTTGGAAGCTGTCTCTAGGCCTGGATGCCTGACTTATCTCTAATATGACCCTGGATGCTGTTACCTGCAGAAACCTTCCCCCTGTTGTCCGTATGTGGTAATTAGACATTGTGCTAGGACCTTCACAATAGGACTGCGCTTCCACAGAAGAAAACAGAAACTTGTACTGGGAGCTTTATGATAGGAGAGCATGCTGCTTAATGCAAGTTAGGTGGCTCCCAGGGTACCATTCCCAGCCCTATATATTCCCTATACTCTGGAATACAGTTGAGGTGATTCACTGAAGGTGCTGCTCCTGAGGCCTAGCTCTGTTGTGCTCACAGGTCTTGCAAAGCTCTCTGTTGTCACTTCTGCCCCTTGTCCACATAGTCTGGTGGCCAACAGGCCAAGATGAAAAAGAAAACATCCTCACAGGAAGAAAAGAAGGAAAGAAAGAAAGGAGGGAGGGAGAGAGTGAGGTACCTCTGACCACCTGCTGCCTTTGTGTATCATTTATATAAACGAGGGAGGGAGGAAGGGAGGGAGGGAGGGAGGGAGGGAGGGAGAGAGAGAGGGAAGGAGGAAGGGAGGGATGAAAGGAAGAGAATTAAAAATGTAGGAATTTCTACCCCTCCCCACAAAATAAACCTTCCTGAGAGGAAAGAAGAATGGCTTGGCTGTGTTTAAAGTTGAAGACGCTGGTGAAGCAAATGGTATCATGAGAGACACTATCCAGGAACCTCAGGCAGCTCCTCTGAGATGGTTGGGGAATTTTGTTAAGGTACATCATATATTCTGAACTAAATCTGAACAAGAAAAAAAACCGTGAAGTGTAATGAAGCTAATCGTGCCTAATTAACTAATCATGTATTCATTAATATCAAGAAACTTTACAACAGTACGACAAAATGAATTCAATTAAGTGTAACAGGATGTTAAACAGGACTTCTGCTGCCTCTGAGTTTTGACAGCACCACCAGAGGTTGAGAATATGAGGGATCCGGAGCTACTGTGTTCAAAAGTTCATTCTAAAGCAAAATCAGTTTAGTGCAGAAGCCCTCCAGCCCCGGTGAAGAGCACAGAAGCCAGAAGCGACGCGTGCTTGCCAGCAATGTGCGTTTCCAGGCCCTGTTCTCCAAGGTTTGGTGCTCAAGGTCCTGACTCTGAATCCCAGAAAACTGCATCCACATAGAGTCTATCCTGTTCTAGCTAGAAGAATTCAGGGAATACTAGAGGAAGGTGGTCTCTGGGACAGACATCTGGAATGATGCCAGAAGTAAGGAAAGAAGACACAGTGTTTACAATTGTGAAAGAATACAAAATATATTGTTTCTGCCTCAGGCTTTGGATGCAGAATTCCTTAAATGTCTCAGAACCTCCTCAGTGCCTGAACAAGCTTTGGTTCTGATGAAGTCGGTCTTGCTGGGTTCTGGGATGAAACATTGAGTCAAGATGTAAGTTTAGAATTTTCTCTTCAGCCCCAGCTTTTGGGAAGGGAAAGAAAATACTGGAAATCATGTTCCCAATCAATCATGCCTCCGTGATTTTTGGGGGGTTTGTGGGCATTACCCATGCGTCCAGAGGTCATGTACAGGGTCCCACATCAGCCATTGTTCCGGGTACCTTCGACCACCTGCTGCCTTTGTGTATCGTTTATATAAACGAGCAAACGCCGTTAAGTGTTTCCACAAATTCTGGAAGCCAGCTTCACAATTACTGGATCTGGACTCCTGGTATCTAAAGTTGGTAGCGAGACCTTACCCTGTGGAAGCTACAGTAACAGTCACTACGACAACTCCAGGTCAGTGTGCAATCGGAACGGCATGGCTGCATGGCCAGCTGGTGCCTGTGGAACACTGGAAAACTGATCATGTTAAAAAGAATCCTCACATATCAGGAGGGACGTCTATACAGCCAAGAAATAGTTTGCTTTCTGATATCATAAAAGGCGGACTGAGGTGGAAACCACAGCTACAGAGCAGTGGTTGGAGAGGCTGGTCACAGGTTTGTTCTAGAAAAGCGGGTTGAACAGAGGAAAGTTAACACTACTAGAGAGGAGAAAAGAAGTTCCCTTTCTTCAGTATTGAGGGTCTAGGTACTGAGCTAGGGATCTTCATCCATGCCAGACAAGTGTCCTAGCAGACCACGCTGTGTCCCAGCCCTATAAAATAAAACTAAATGGACAAGAGGGAGCACAAATGGGAGAAAACATAAAGCATTTTAATGCTTACATAAAGATGTTAATGAACTCATTTTCAAGGCAAATTCTCCCTGAACAAGAATTCTAGCTTTAAGCATAAAGCTAACTTAACTGCTGCTCAGTTAGCCTCGGGTAGGTGATGGACGTACTGAGGGGCACTCTTAGTCTAGAGATGCCTGGGAAATAACTCATAAAGGTTAGTAACGCAAGCAAGAAGTTTTCTTATTTGAGTCTTATTTCTTAGGGACTAAAACTAAAATTACCATCTTGATATTAATAGTATAGCCTACAGACAGTACACAGACTGGACACTTGACTAGAAGAGAGGAGGAGCTACCCTCTCCCTTCTCCCTTCATGGACAGTACAGTGATATACAGAAAGGTGAGGCGGGCTGGGTCGAATGACAGCGATGGCTGTGCGCAATGGTCCTAGCCCAGTGTCTGACCTCCAGCACAGCTGTCTCAGTTCGGTTAGAAGCCTGTAACACTAGCCATTTTCACATGCTTGAAGCTGGATAATAATACCCACATTGTAACATTATTGGTTATAATCTGAATATAATCTCAGTGACTTAACACACGTCGATACATGTATAAATATTTTAATACAATTATGGTCAGATGCTCACCAAATAGTTCCATGCTAGAAGTTTCTCCTCAATATCAACAATGCTCATATTTTAACAAATAAGTAATTATTTAAAAAGTAATATTGTTGGTTAAAGGTTATCAATGTAGAGGTTAGAAATGTTTTCTTTATTTTTATTTTGAACTTCACTACTAAAAAAGAGACATTGCAAAAAAAAAAAATCACACACTCAAATTAACCAGACTACAAAACTGTACAATTCACTCAACTTCTATACTGCAAGAGTAAACATTTTGTTTTTTTATTTATTTTGTTGGTTATTTATTTCTGTTATTTTGAGACAGGGTTTCTCTGCGTTGTCCTGGCTGTCCTGGAACTTGCTCTGTAGACCAAACTGGCCTGGAACTCAGAGATCTGCCTGTCTCTGCCTCCCAAGTGCTGGGATTAAAGGAGTGTGGCCCCACCGCCTGACAAGAGTAACCATTTAAAAAAGATATGTATGTATGCACATACATTATACATGTGTTTTAAGTAAGATTATAGAATAACATTTCTCCCTATGGTTTTTGCAGACATCCTTAGTGTTGTTTATCTCTCGGTCCTCCTTCTCCCTCTGTGTTACCCACCCTACTGCCCCCCAGTAGAGCAAGAGACAATCGGTGGCTGCTGAGGGAGGGAGGTTATCCAGCCCCGTGGTCAGTACTAGGCATATGTACATGTGATCAACTCTAAATAGACTCCGTAGTTGTATACAGATATATGTATGTAGGTGTGTGACAACAGTTATAGGAGAAGAGGCCATAAAATTTGAGAAGGACTCAGAAAGCATAGGAGAAGTTGAAGTGGGGGGAAATGAAATGGTGTAAATATAATTCTCATGCATGAACTACTTTAAAAAAATAAAACATCCAAATCAAATTTAAAATAACAGTTGCTGTATTGCTTTGATGGGAATATGCTATATTGCAATCAATTTTAGATCACATTTATAATGAGTCAGAACTCCGTACAGTTTTATTGTTACAGGCCATCCTTCCCATTGCATAAATTATTGTGAACATATTTAACATCAAAGTACTTCACCTGTGGTCAGTAATTAGAATTCCGATATTAACTATCAAAACCTATAAAAATTAAAGTTTTACCTGGAGTAAATTGTGGTTTTAATTTTGGCTTTTTAAGTCATTGCATTTTTCCAAGAATAGTAAATGTGATAGGAAAGATACCCACAGTCAGACAACTATAGGAACAGAATCTACATGTGTGCTCAGAGATAATCCTACTACTAGGTACAGGACAGGAAACCAAATTCCCTTCTGACAAGTAGATACATACATATCAGGATGTCCCTACCCTAAAACTCATAACAAAGTCATTGTGGAAAGGGGTTTCAAAATATTTTGTTGACTGTTTAGAGGATTTGGAAATCATCTTGGTGTCAGACTGCAGGATACACCTAGATGAGCAACTGAGGAACAATGCTGAAAGGAATGCCTGTGTCCTCATGTCTCTCATTTTTGTCACTACTTCGGCTAGGTTTGAGCATGCATTTTTTTCTATTAGTAGAAACAGGTAACTTTATATCATCAATAAGACTTGAGAGTTTGCTAATAGCTTTCCTCTAGGGAGCCTCAAATTGATATATAATACCTTTAAACTTTATCAAAGTCATTAAAAAAACAAAACTGACATGTAGTGCCACATCGATAAGAGAGACAATATCTTTCTCATGTGTAGCAACTTACTCACAAAGCAAAAATCTTATGCATAAAATTGCATTTTATTTTTCAAAAAAAATTGTATATTTTTTAAAAGTCAAATTTAGAGGGTTAGAGAGATGACTTCATGGTTAAGAGTGGAGGACCCCACATTTGGTTCCCAGAATTCACTGTGACAGCTCACACTTGCCCTATCATTCAGTGCCAGAGAACCCAACGCCCTCTTCCAGGCTCTCCTCTCTCATGAACACACACACACACATACACATAACTAAAACTAAAATAACTTATTTTTAAAGTTAAATTTAGATCCAACATGCAATGATGCATGTTGATGATATTAGACTAAAATATAGAACAATATGATGGACTTACTTTCTTGGTCAATATATATCAAGCTCAAAAGATTTTCTAGCATAAACATAGCGCAAAAAAACCATCAATACTGAGAAAGGGGGATAAATGGAGACGATGTTCTCTGTCCTCAAGACAGTAAATACATTATAAATATAGTATGATATAACATACCATAAACGTAACAGAAGCTGAACTGATGTTAAAAGGCCTTAGTTCTAGCCCGTGGTCTGATCGTCAGGAGGTCACGAGGCTCTAAGGCATCTAGAAGTAAGATTTATCGTAATGACATCGGTATTATCAGCACATCTCTACCACTACTGAGAAGGGAGGATTAAAAGTAGCAGCTTTTCAGAGTCTTCTCGTTTCTGAAGGAATGTGACTCCCGAGATTACTTCATTTTAGGTTCTCATATTATGGGGGATGCTCAGGACTATGCTTTGGGAAGTCTGTCAATCATCACTCCACTGATTCCTGATGCATAGGTGTCTATTAAGTGGCATAGGTATTAATTGGATAGATAAAGAATTAGCAGTCTTTCAGCCATTTGTGCATCTGCTGAAATAGTCTGCTTATCAGATTGTAGAGGCAAGAAAGTAGGTAGCCCATGGCTGCAGTTCCGGAGAAAGTTCCATCATTTTATTTCCTAGTTGACAATAAGGAGGGAGGACTATTGTCTTGCTTCCTGTTCATTTTTCGAGCCTCAGCTGACTCTGGTGTCTCCCTGTGCTACCCAGAGTAAATGCAAACTCCATACAGAGAACAAAGAACGGCAGTTTCCCCTTCACCATTAACACAGCAAAAGACTCAAGCAATCCACATGCTATGAAATCACACGTGGGCAATTTTCTGTCTTTTACTGGCCTTATGATGGAGTTACTGGTAAGGTTGATGCCATAGTCTATAGCCACATAGCTATACTCTTGGCTGAGTTCAGAGATGTCCTTACACCAGTGTGTGTTAACCTGTCTGGGTAATATTGGCCATCAATGCAAATCCAGCAAGAGTTAAGTCATTTTTTTTAAAAAAGCAGATGCATGCATATAGCTACAACTGAAATAGCAATACCATAGTAAGGAAAGCAACGAAGATGGTTTCCTACTGGGTAGCAACCCATGAGAGTCTGAAGTCTTCCTCACAGATCCTTTAGACCTGCAAGGTGGGGCACTGAGCCCATTTATTCTGACTCTGAAGGCCACAGACAAAGTACACAACAGAAACTCTTCAACATCCCACGCATCCCCTGACTCTATAGACAAGGACTGTGAGTTCAAAAGCCTTTGAGACACAGATGGGTACCAGAAATGCAGGGAACAGGCTGAAGCCAGTGTGAGGACACCGCTTCAGGAAATGGCTAAGAGTACCAGCAAACAGATGTATCTATGGGTAACCGGGACCGCTCAGCTCATGCCTGGTTAGTGTAATGACAAAACATAAGTCTGATGCTACTGATGGTTTTGAGAAAATCTAGAAAGGTATTTTAACACTGAAATATCTTTCTCATATATCCTCAAGAATGAAGTTGCATCCATTTTCAATGGAAGTCTGAAATGCAGTTTTGGATCCATTTACCGAAAGGTGTTCTAAATGCATTTTGGAATTAAGCATCTTTTCATGGTGTTAAGATTGCATGGGTCACTTGGTAATGACATTGTCTGCCTTTCATCCACTGGCGGTCAGTTAAACAGAATAGAAAAAAAGTATATTAAGAGAAAAAATTACGTGCAGGGCTACTATTGTGAATATGAATAAGATGGACTGACAGCCCATGAGACATAGTTAAACTAATGAGGTAGGATATGTTTACCATACTCTTTGTGAGTCATCAGGCTGCTACTCTCAGCACTAGTTCTATTATTCTGAGTTTACAAAAGGCTATGTCCTGATTCCTCTTTGTTGAAATCATATTAGATTACACAGTAGCAGAAAAAAAAATTCATCTCTGGAAGTGGTTACCACATGAAATTTCTTACTCATAATGATATGTGAGTACGTCAAAATACAAGTCATATAAGTACATTAGATGCTTAGGCCAAGATGTATTTGAAAGTACATATGCCCAGAAATAAGGTACCTTTCAAACATCTTGGGCCTATTAATATTACAAAGCAAACAAACAAAAAACACACCTTCAAGTTTTCCAAATGTTCTGCTATTCTAACTCTGCCTTGAAATAGATTGTTCCCTTGCTCCTGACTTAACCTCCAAGCTGAGTTGGCACAAAGGCAAATACGGCTCATTTGTGCATAAGAATCGTCCTTCCTCCCAACTGTTCCGCTTTCCTCCCTCCTCCCCTCTGTAATGGCTTAAGTAAAAGGCTGCAGGTCCCCAAGTGGTGGCAGTGGGCAGCAGGCCATGAGATCATGCTGCAGGTCCCTGAGCAGTGGCAGACAGCAGGCAGTGGGTCATGGAAGGCCACAACAGTAACTGGGTCCCAGGCAGGGAGCTGGGTGGCAGGTGAGAGACTGAGATGGATAGGCACACCATGCAGAGTAAAGTTGGCTATTTATTTAGTGGGTTATGAAAGGAATGGGAAGAAGGGGAAGAGCATAGAGAGAGGCAGAGAGAAAAACAGAGAGAGAGAGAGAGAGAGAGAGAGAGAGAGAGAGAGAGAGAGAGAGAGAAACAGAGAAGGGAAAAAGAGAAGGGAGGAGAAGGGAGAGACAGAAGCTGCCTCTGAAAGAGAGACGGGGGAAGAAGAAACTCAGGCTGGAAGCTGAGGATCAGCTTGCCTCAGCCCAGGGAAGGGAGTGGGCATGGCTTATCTCTTAAAGGGACAGGATGGACCATCACACCCTCTCCCTTGTTCACTCTCTTCTAGATTATAAAATCACTTCTTATAAATTGACATTTTCAAAACTAAACCTATGCCTTTTCTTTCAGTGATAGGATCTCATATATCATAGACCAGTGGTTCTCAACCTGTGGGTTGTGACCCCTTTAGGAATTGAATGACCCTTTCACAGGGGTCGCATATCAGATGCTTCCATTATGGGTCATAACAATAGCAAAATTACAGCTATGAAGCAACAATGAAGTAAGTTTATGGGGGTCACCACACCATGAGGAACTGCATTAAAGGTCATGGCATCAGGAGGGTTGAGAACCACTGGGCTAGACTGGCCTCAAACTCACTATGTTCTGAAGGATGAATTTGAATTGCTGATCCTTCTGCCTCCACCTCTCCAGACTTGCTGCATTTTTTAAGCTGACACCTCTTTGCTTGCTTTTAGTACATTGAGCTTCACCATCGCTGTCTCCCTATCCTGACCATGGTAGGAAGGAGATCTGGATGGGCTCTGGTCAGCCCACCAATCAGATGATGCTCTAAAGCCAGAATCCACTGTGATCCTCTGCGGTCAGGGAGACCAGCAAATAGGACATGCAAAACACCTGCTGTTGGGACTGTGGGTGCCAGTTAGATCTGTCTCTCTCTCTCCCTCCTTCTAACATAATCATAACTCAGTTATCCCTACCCATTTTCAATTTTTATTTTTTTAGTTTGTATTTTAGTCTTTTCAAATAGATTTATTCTATTTATCATAGAATATGTCAGTTGTACACTTGACAGGCATATATTTAAAGAATAAAATATAAAACTCTGAAATATGTATATACTTTGAAAGCATTATCTCAGCCACGATAACAAACATTTCCATATCTCTCAACCCCCTCCCCAGAAATCACTCCTAAAGTTTTCTGCTACATCTTTGAAAACTTTTTATTACATTATTTTTATTATATTTGCCTGCGCACCATGTGCATGTGGTGCCCACTGACACTGGAAGAGGGCATTGGATACCCCGGAACTGAAGTTGTAAGCAACTGTGAACTGCCACCTGGGTGCTAAGAATTGAATCTTCTGGGAAAACAGCCATCTCTCCATCTCCTGTGAGTCTTTTAAAATCCTGCTTTCTGACCTCCCTATGTTCTCATCTCTAGACAGCCAGTGCCCTGCATTCTATCATTCTAGAGTCTCGAGAATTTACTTAAATTCCATGTGAATGAAGTCAAGTGAAACAGACATGCTTTTCCTCTCTGTTAGCAAAATCCCTCTGAGATTCTATGCCTGGTATTGCATTGCCAAGAACTGACTCATTCCCCTTTATTCATGGGCATCATTCTTTGGAAAAGATAGTTTGCTTATTTTTCTTGTGTACACAGACCTTTAGGTTATTTCTAGCTTTGCTATCTTTTGGAGTAAAGCTGTGGGGAACATCCATGTACACGTCTTTCTAAGAACACATACTTTCATTTTCTTTGAATAAATTCCCAGAGTAGGATAGCCAGCTATGGGGTAGAAAGGTGTTTGCCTTCTGTAACTAGCTCTCAGATCGGCCAAATCGCTTTCTATTTCTCAGCTGAGAGTGATGAAAGGGCTACTTGTTAATACTCTGACCCCATCTCCCTAATATTGACATGTAACTAGAGCTGCAACGGCACTTCACTGGAGGCCCGCCTTTGTGTTTTATGTTCATTAAGTTTAAAATACCCGTTCATTTACATTTTAGTGCCTCTTTTGATGCATAGGGTATTTAGAAATGTATGACTTCATGTCTAAGAATTTGGAGGTATCACAGAAAGCTTTCTACTTTCAAGTTCTTTTCTCTTTTCTTCTCTCAATATATGCTGAGGATTCAATCTATATACTCTACCACTGAGCTAAATGGTGGCCCTTCTGCTATTGATGTCTAATTTAACTCTATATGGGCAAAGAATGCATTTTATCTTATTTGAAACCTACTAGAGTTGTTGAGATTTCTTTTATTGGTAGAGTATAGGCGATTGGGATTAATAAAGGCTCCTTTAAAAAGACCATCCTCAGGGAACATTGTTAAGTTGGGAGCGTAGCCCCCAGCCCCTCGCATTCATCCCAGCCCCCAGGCCCAAGAGTTGTATTGATTGGTCTGGACTCCAAATCCCATCATGCCTGGTCCTGACTCCTCCCTTGGGGGGGGGTGTCAGGACCACTCCCACAGGGTATTTAAGTGAGCTCCCAGAGGAGAAACACATGGTGTGTCTCCCCTCACCCCCCAACCCCTGGATCGTGTTAGCGGCCTCCCAGGTCCCCTTCAGGGCCACTCGAAAGTTCAGGAATCCCATTAAATCTGGATATTTTTTAATTTGGCTTGTGATTTAGCTTGACTGGGATTTGTGCATTGGCTGAGAGCTCGTGTTAGGAAAAGTTCCTAACAAACATCACTCAATTCAAATGCAGATATAGAGAAACCAGTATCTTCTAACAAGGAAAGTGATTAATTCAGAGATTCCTAACTGTTCAAAGTGCTGAGAATAAGCAGCTGTGCACATTCATCCACAGATGGAACATCTATATAAACATATACCCACTAATGCTCAAGGGATATGGCAGAAGAGGAGACAGAAAGAACTTCAAAGCCAGAGGAGAGGGGAGAATGCTAAGAAAGGATGCCCTCTGCATATAACATGGCTGTTACACACACATGACCTCGCAGCATCTGTGGTTACCTGCAAGACGTGCACAAGAGCAAGCTGGTGACAAATACCAGCCTGGGGACCCATCCCTACTTGAAGAGACATTGACAGTTAATGGAGACTACATGAGAGTCACTTCTCTTTGAGGGGTGGCCACTGGCAGGTTGCCTGTGGAGGCCTGAAATTATGAGCCTATTTCCACATTGACCAAAGGTCAGAGAGTTCAAACTTACAAGATTATAGTGCTTCTAATTCAAACAAAGGCCCCACCTAGACATTCAGCTGCAGAGTTCCTCTCAGGGTTATTGTCAACAGGTGTGGCTAGTTGCCAGGTCTTGTGCTCCAGAAACAGAGAAATAGATCTGTTCCTACCTCAAACAAAAGTCTAAGGACCCAACTAAGTTCCAGTTCCCTTTACGAACACAACTTGGGATTCCACCCAGGGAGTGGTTTTCCTACAGAGTGTTTTGGTCTAGGGAGTGAGCGTGACTTTGTGACTTGTTTTGTTCTAGCAACAGAATGTTTAGCTATGAATGTAGCCCTGACTTTCAATTGGTCTGTTCATTTTCTTGTATAATGTTAATGCAGTCTTTTGTCTAACTCCTACCTTTTGGGGTCAGGAGGATTTTAAGAAGTTGGAAATTAAACACAGGTGAATTTTCAGTACCTACTGAAAAAAATCCCTCCCTATACTATCCTACATATTTCTTCATTTTATTATTTTCATTCACGTCTTCATATTCTTTGCTATATCTCTAAATCCCCATGCCCTTATCCAGGTGAGGGGTATTTTTGCCAAGGGTGGTCCCCAACAGTTGCCCATGCCCATGTCCTACTAGTTAACCCAGTCATGTACATATAGACAGCACTGACTGGGCCCAGTGGGTGATTAAAATTAGGACTAACTAGAAAGGAATACATTGGGGAGGTGGACCAAGTGGGATTGGAGGGAGGGAGTGGAGGAAAGGTATGACTACAATGCATTGTATACATTTGTGAGTTTTCAAAGAATGATTAAAAAATAAAAGAAATGATGGCAGATGTACTGACAATGAGAAAGGCAAAGAGAAATTAAACCTAGAACAAACATTAAGGGAAGTAATGGTACATCACAGATACCTACTTTTTTAGTTTGTGCTAACTATACAGTGTATATACAAAAATTAAGGAAATGCATAATAAAAAGAGAAAATACTTAAAAAAAAGAATATCTTCAAGAAGCTTTGGAGATGGCTCAGTCAATAAAGAAAGTTCGGTGCAACCATGGCGATTCATTTGATCACTAGCACCCACATAGAAAGTCAGCACCATGATGTGCACTTATGCTCCCAGCACTGGGGATGCAGAGAGAGCATTTAAATCGATAAATCAAGCCTGGCCACAGTAATAGGTATAACGGTAAAAGCTAAAAGAGAAAAGTGATCTGCCTGATAAAACACAATTGCAGAAATTTCATGATAAAAATATATGATTTTAAAGACATTTATATTTCTTTTGCCTGTATGCCTTTTCCCTCCTCAGCCTCCAAGGGGTTCTGTTACTACACTGGACACTGCTGCTCATCGTCCAAATTGACTTTCTCCTATTACAGTGTAGTGTTGTTTGGGTTAGAGAATGACTGCTTGAGTTTGCTTTCCTGCACAGCCTAATAGGTATGACCTTGAACAAGTGATTTGTCTCTGAACTTCAATACAGATAATCATGAGAACTGCCTTGCCAGACTGGCGTGGCATTTAAATGCAGCAATGCAGCACTGGGAAATGAGAATGGTATCTGCTGCAGAAGTGCATGGCTACTGTGAGAGTAGGCTGGGCAGCCAGGGTTTACACCTAAAACACTGATTCTGTAGACTGTGTTTTTAATCGCTCTGTGGTACTTTATGCCTGCTGGACAGACTGCTTTTCATGTTACACTTTCCCTTCTGCATCCACAGCTGGACCAGCCTTCCTCATGTCTAAGTATCATGATTCTGGTTTCATGTCTATGCACATTCTTATCCAGCCAAACTCTCTAAACCATGACTCTCGATACTAAACTACAACATTTGTACTTGTCAATATTATGTTAAATCAAAGCTGATGAGTGCTACAAAAGAGAGCACAGGAGGCCGAGGCAGGAAGAGCTCTGTGAGTTCGAGACCAGCCGGGTCTACAGAGTGAGTTCCAGGACAGACAGGGTTGCATGACAGAGAGATCTTGTCTTAAAAGAAAGAAAGGGAGGGAGGAAGGGAGGAAGGGAAGGAGGGAGGGAGGGAGGGAGGGAGGGAGGGAGGGAGAAAAAAAGGAAAGAAGGAAAGAAGGGAGGGTGAGTCTTGGAAACAATACTTCTAGGTTGATAGCAAATCAAGTTTCTTCTGTCTCAGTGTTTTTTTTAATTTAAAAAAATTAAACTTTTATTTTTAAAATATTTCTAACCATATACTCTGTAAGAAAAATTATGATAAATAGAGGCTGCTTCTGGCCCGTTCCAAGTCCACCATTGTTTCATCTCCATAACTTTACCTTTCTTATGTCCAAAAAGTGGAGAAGAGGTTAAAGCCACCCATGCCAATTTAAGTTTTCTGATTTGCAATAAAGATGGACACAAAACAATAAATCCTGGAGCTCACGAGTGAAGTTCTCAAGTGGCTTGTCGACTGCAGAGAAACATTTCTCTTTGTAGCACGCTATCAAACTAAGTGACAAATTTTCACGCTTCTTCTAGATTAAAATAGTAATGTTAACATAAAGTTTAAATGCCTCCTGTTCGTTCTGCCCAGGCCAGAAAACATCTCAATACACTGCTCAGAATTTGCAGAGTCAATGTTTGTTGTTTTGAGCCAGATCACTCATAAGCATAACCTTTCCCGTAGCAGAAATTTCTATCCTTCTAGTGATGTTCCCTGGGTGGTCTTGACTCTGACTGGATGACCAATAGCCAGGCATCCCTGAGTTACCGCTCTGCTCAGGATCATCCCAGTCTTCCAATGAAAGGCAAGGGAGAAAAAGGTCTAAATAAGTTAAAAGAGCCAGAAAATTCAACAATCTGTCACAAATAGTGAGGTCATTATGCCTGGGTAAGCCCGGATATTAACAGTGACTCAAAGTGAAATACTACCCGCAACTTAGCAGTCAGTGAGCCCTGCTCAGAAGCGGCAGTCCTCTGTCCTACAAGGGTGGCATTTTACAGTTGAGCGCAAACTAAAACAGACCCTGATATCTTCATTTGTCCTTCTTTTCTGTGCATATTTCACAGCGCCGGGACTTGGGGTCCATCACGTGTCACTTACTAGAGTCATAACTACAGAGCTTACTTGAAATTTGTATGCACAGACAAACACGTGCAGTGAACTGAGAGGATTGGAACGCATCCTCAACCTTCATGGCAATTTAAAGTTTTACTCTGGGCCTTAATACCATGGGTTAAAACTGCACAGTGACGGTGGTCCATGACCTTTTTGTTTTAAATACGAGCATTCTGTGTCAAGGAAATTAATTGAGAATATTGTGTAAATGGCTATTTAATAACAATTTTCCCACTTAGTGAATTAGCTCATTTTAAATGAGCCACAATGACAGGGAGATTTATACCTACCTACTGGGGATCTATGGCATAAAAAAATTGGTATTATATCACAGAAAGGGACATATTGTTAATGGGGGAAAGGGGAAGTTTTTATGAACATCGATTTTCTTTTTCTTGTTCCTTCATAGTATGCAACTTTTGCTTTTCGGGTTTTTGTTATGTAAAAGAGAAGTACATGGTGATCTAGGAAACATACCTCTAAATTATTTGGGTGGTAATAAGTACTTGCTACCCATGCATGAGTAAATGTGTCTGTAGAGAAAATGGAAAGGCTTGTGGAGGGGCAAAAAGGCAGTTGTTGGCATTCTTTATATCAGATTTTATGCCCCAACATCAAACTACTTTCTAATTTCTACCTTGGTGTAACTTTGCAAGGGAGGCATGGCTGACTCCATTTTATAGTCAAAGAAAGCATGTCTCAGTGTACCCAAATAACTTTCTCTAGGCCACACAAGGCATTCCAGGAAAACTGCGCTCCTTGGGCGAGCATTTCAATCATTTAAGGAAATATTAGCGAGTACACATTGTATAGCAGAGTGAGATCCTAGAAGTAAATACCATGAACTTACAGATGATGAGGTTTAGGAAAGGGCCTTCCATAGCATCAGATCACCTCGTTTATGATGAGAAGCCCTAACTCTACACACCACGTGGGTTTAGACTGCAGTCACCCTGCTATTCGGTGGCAGTGCTGGGAGTAAGGCCCTCCTAGCAGGTTTGCAAATCGATCAGATACAAAGCACGGTTTTGTAATACAGAAGAGAAGCTTAACTTATAAAGTCAGACAGAGCAACAACCCTCTCCTTGTTGTTGCAAGCAGCAGTTTCTTAAACTGTATAAATGCTATGGTTTTGACATGAAATGTCTGTCCTGCAAAGGGCTCGTGGGTAAGACCCGGTCTCCACTTGTGGATCCGGTCACTGAAGGATGACTGGATCAAAAGGTTCTGATCTAATCCATTTATAAATCCATGGGTGGATTCATAGTTTAATATGACATTGGGAGAAACAACCTGGGCGGAGAAGCAGTTCCCTGAGAATTGCCTTTGAAGGGTATGATGTTATTCCTGGTCCCTTCTTGTCTCTCTGTTTCCTGACTGTAATGAGGCCAGTAGTTGTCTTTCTGCCATGTCCTTCAACCACATTCTATCTTAGTACCTTTGTATCTTAATGTCTGTAAGTTTGGTTTGTGTCTATCAGAGACCCATAGAATAACCAAGGGTAATCCGGGATTTGATGTGAGAAATGGTTCCAATGTCCTCCTCCACCACCGCAGACTGAGTGTCAGCAAACTTAAGTGGATGGTGTCACATGACCCAAAGACAGCAGTAGAGCATCCTGATGTGAATGGTGGCAAAGGGAACAGAAGGACAAACACTAGATCTGCTGCCTCTTTCCAGATAAAGCAGGCATTTGCAGATTTATTTTAATAGTAAAAGGGTAGGAGGCAAGAATATTTTCTCAAATATATCAGATCTAATTATAAATTAATAAAGAAACATTAAGATTTTCTACATAGATCTATAAACTGTTCACATTGTAAGAAAAGTCATAATATGGTGTTAGCCTCTTAGGCCTATTAATGCAGGTAAAAGATCAATAAAGTCTAAGACACCTCCCATAAGAGATGACCAGTCTGTGGAGCTCGTACAAGCTCTGCACTTAGGTTAATATACTCTGGGTTCATGCAATCTCTGCACTTGGGTTTATATACTCTGGGTTCATACAAACTCTGCACTTGGGTTAATATACTCTGGATCCATGCAAGCTGTGTGCTTTGTTTAAGATATTCTGCGTTTGGTTTAAGATCCTCTGAGGCATAAACTCATCAGAATGTCTAAAGTATACAGAATGCCTGGGGTCAACCTACATACATCTTTTGCGTTAGTGAATACGAAGAGCAGAAAAGATGTTCTTACTAGTCTACAATTTAACATGTTTTCACTGCACACTTACATGCAAGAGGACCCCAGGTTCTGGGGGCAGTGCAACACGGCAGCAAACAAGGAGGAGTCATTTGGCAAGAGCAGATGCTCCTAAGTACCTTGGTGATCCGCCACATGCTGGCTGCAGGCCAGGCCACTTTCTGATTCCTGCTTCCCTCTTTGAGAAGCTGTGCTTTCTGATGGAAACAGAGGCATAAAGAACGATATTGGGATCCACCTGCAGCACAAGGAGAACATCCTTCTAATTCAGGATCGAAACTATGAACAGTCTTCAACACACTTACTGAAGATGAATGACTCATGCCAGAGCATCGGGTTTTCTGAGAGAGGTTGTCTTCAAAACCCAGCTCTCAGCCTCATTTGATTCATTTCATATTTGTTGATTGTCAGTACTGACGGGCAAAGACCCTGTCTGTGTGACATGGGATATTATAAAATGTTCTTCCTGCTTTAAAAATATATAGTAAAGGCTCTCTGACTCTTTCTCTCTTTCCCTCCCCCACCTTTCCCCCCTCTCTCACTCACTCACTCACTCACACACACACACAGAGAGAGAGAGAGAGAGAGAGAGAGAGAGAGAGAGAGAATTTTTTTCATGTTAAGCACTATGCAAATAATTAAATTGCACTAGAGGCATCTAAAATAATGGCTCGTTTTTGTTATATAAATAAAAATGAAGTATCTTGAAGAGTAATGTGCTACAGCTCTTAATGAATGGACCTGATATGGATAATAAAGAGCAAGATCCTATTAAATGTAAAGCAATTTTAATCCATATACCTTAGAACTTCTCAGGAGTGTTAAAAGGTAAATTTGGGGCCTACAAAATGAGTTTCAGTACAGCTAGGGCTGTTACATAGAAAAACCCTGTCTTGAAAAAAAAACAGAAATAAAAAAAGTAAATTTGGTCGAACTACCCAAAGCATCAGGTGAAGGCTAGAGTTAGGTAAGAGCAGAGAGATGGCGAGAGCTTTCATGAGGGTCTAGACCCTAGCGGGTGTTAGCGAGGTTGGTATGCCATGGGGGGACATCATGAATTGCTGAATGGAGACATCAAAGGCAGGGAAACGATCAGTAGCCTACATACTCTCGTGAGAATCAAAATGTATTAACTGAGACTTCTGAGCTTGAAGAGTCACTGGAGAAGGGGTGGGCACTGATTGGGAAAGCGTGCCATGTGTGTCTCCCGGGGTCATTACCAGATCACACAGCAGGGCTGTTTATCACGTTGTATATGGAGAAGGCATCGTCACCTTCAAGTATGACTTGCTCACACTTGATTGTTAAATTCCCAATCACTCATGTCACCTGTAGGAACTCTGTTACGTCACACTTAATAAAATGATGCCCCAAGTTGTAGGAGCATTTTCCTCAAGTAGTCACAGCTTTTAAAGAGCAACGTGTACAAGATCATAGAGCTTATAAGATCATAGTATGATAAGTGACGCTGCTTTAATAACCGTTTAATTACTTTCCGATGCTAAAACATCTACTTTACAAATTCAACAATACTTACTGAGTGTTGAATTTTTAATCAATAAATTAAACAATAATTCACAAGGCAATATTTTAAAATGCTTGTTCAAGCAACCACAGAAGGGTATGTTATAAGAATTATTCAGTAAGAAAAGAAAGACCTCTCTCAAGAGTCAAATACCATATGACTCCTTTGTGTGAAAATGAAAGTTTTAAGATGCCTTTTGTAGCTGCTTCTCAGCACATAAGCAGGCCTGACTTACAGTGTGTTGACTGTGCGTTCCCCAGATAGCCAGGAGTGGCCAGATTCTAGAAGGCAATCTCCCACAGGTTTCGAACAATGATAAACTATATTCTACTAAGCCATCGCCGCAGGATTCTGTATTTAAAGAAGCACTCCTACTCAATCTCTTCGCTCCAAGTTGCCGTCGTCCTCTAAACTCCCCCTGTATCTGGGCAGGAGATTGTTTTGACTGGAATTAGACAGAAGACCCATGCTGCCAACTGCTTCTTTGTATCGCACCTGCTGCCAGCGCCTAAATTCTTGTTAGCTCCACAACATGGTTTAATCTTTTAACAGTTGGCTTATTGGTGGAGAGCAAGGGGGTCCTTTGTTTCTGCCTTGGGCTGGCACCCAGTATTAACACCATGCTGTTCTTCAAGAGATATTTTGCTGGACAGTTCCCAAGTGATTTTTGCACAGGGCAGACACAGCCAGACCCACGCCAGTGTAGCTTCATTTATGTTAGTAGAAAAGAAGTAGAAGGAAGGAATCCTGCCAACTCCTGACTGACAACCACCACTAAGAGTCTTCTCGTGTGACTAGGTCTTCTTGCTCTGTTGTTTTCTTCTTCTCCTCTTTTTCTTTTTCCACTTTTCATTTGAAGGAATTTCAGCAAATTAATTTTCAGTATTTTCATTATTCCCAAAGAGATAAGTTCATTGGTAAGTACAGGAAACAAACAAACCAACAAACACTGTAGCACAGTGCCCCATGAAAGTAATTTTTCAGAATCTGGCTATGAAGACAATAAAGCCATCTACAAATCACACAAGTTGTGTGAGCTAATAATGCACCCAGGGGATGTGGATGCCTGTTTCCCCATCAATGTCCTTCTGTGAATCTTTATAATGAGTTTAAAGTCTATGCAAAAGCCTGATCTCTTTGTAAAATCTGTTTTTATCTCATTAGTGCTTATGTGCATATGCACACATGCATGATAAGTGTGAGTGAGCACACATGCCGTGGCACACATGTGGAGAACACAGGACAACTCCGTGGAATTGCTTCTCCAACTTTAGGAATGTTCTGGAGATCCTGCTCTGTCATCAGGCTCACCTGACAAATGCTTTTAACCACTGAGCCACATCCATAGCCCAACTTGGCTTCTTTAGTCTAATAGCTTACCTCTAGAACAAATAGTTTGTGAGGGGCAAGAGAGAAATAAAATCTGTAAAAATTAGGGTCAAGGGAAGTAGTATTCCAACAATTTATAACATAATATGTGATACACGGGTGGGTGGGTGTACCTGTGCACATGTGGACTGAAGTATTTGTGCTGAGTCTGATAGCCAAGTACATATATAATTTATCTGATATTGGGAAGCCTGAAGTGCTGTCATAAACTTATAAGGGAATTCTGATTGATTCAATTGGATTCTGTATTCATGATCTACTTTATTTTTTTTAATTTTATTGATTTTTATTGAGTTCTACATTTTTCTCTGTTCCCCTCCCCTTCAACCCTCTCCCAAGGTCCCCATGCTCCCAATTTATACAGGAGAACTTGTCTTTGTCTACTTCCCATGTAGATTAGGTCCATGTATGTCTCTCTTAGGGTTCTCATTGTTGTCTAGGTTCTCTGGGATATGGTTTGTAGGCTGGTTTTCTTTGCTTTATGTTTAAAAAACACTTATGAGTGAGTACATGTGATAATTGTCTTTCTGTGTCTGGGTTACCTCACTCAAAATAATGTTTGCTAGCTCCATCCATTTGCCTGCAAAATTCAAGATGTCATTATTTATTTCTGCTGTGTAGTACTCCATTGTGTAATTGTACCACATTTTCCTAATCCATTCTTCAGTCAAGGGACATTTAGGTTGCTTATCTACTTTAAAGGATCCTTATAATTTCCCTTGTCTGAATATACTGTGCTGATGTAGACATACTGAGCCAACTCAAACTCCTTGTTTTTCCCCCAAATTATTAATAATGATGGTGTGCTTTCAATAACCACACACCATCTCCTGCAGGTTCACCAAGAAATAAACTACAAGGATGCAAAGGAGAAACTACAGATCCCAACCTTCTTTTTGAACTTTATCTAAACTTTATCTAAAACTTCCCCTTTGATGATGTACTTTAGTGCTGTGTTAGATAACTGCATGTGTAAATTACTATAAGAAATGTTATAAAAGAGTTTTCTTTCACCAGCTATTTCCCCTCAGTCATTTCCACCAAGAAATAAAAAGGTTTGAGAGCAGAAAGTATCAGCAGAGACATAACCTCACAATCAAGCAGGGAAGGCAACCTAAGATCTAGGTATATAATCCTCAAGTGGCTTCCAACTAGTGGTCTGTCTTAGTTAGGGTTTACTATTGCTGTGAAGAGACACCATGACCATGGCAATTCTTATAAATAAAACATTTAGTTGAGGATGGCTCGCTTACAGAGGAGCATGGAGGCGGGCAGGCAGGCATGGTGCTAGAG
Organism: Alexandromys fortis; assembly: GCF_014885135.2. Taxonomy (NCBI): domain Eukaryota; kingdom Metazoa; phylum Chordata; class Mammalia; order Rodentia; family Cricetidae; genus Alexandromys; species Alexandromys fortis. The sequence continues at coordinate 3,231,614 of NW_026067937.1, forward strand.
AAATAGCCAACAACTTGCAGGCAACAGGAAGTTGACTGACTGACTAGGTGATATCCTGAGTGTATGAAACCTCAAAGCCTGCCCTCACAGTGACACACTTCCTGCAGCAAGGCCATACCTACCACAACAAAGCCATGCCTCCTAATAGTGCCACTCCCTATGAGATTCTAGGATTATGGGATTATGGTGGCAAATTACATTCAAACTACCACATGGTCTCAAGATAAGAAAGAAACTAGGGGATTGATTTAAAGTACCATGTTGCAAGCAACTGTTTATCTTTGTCCAGACTCCTGATGAACGAAGATTAATTGCCAAATAATCACATACTTTACAGTTATAGATGCATTTTGCAGGTATCAATAAGATCTGAATTTACAAATTAACTTGTAACAAATACGCTATGACTCTAAAATTAAAAACTGATCATTTTCCTGATATTTTTGTAAAGAACATTGTGATGAAGGCCCTTTGATACCTATAAAGTCAACCTCTGAAGGCCAGCAACAAAATAAGCTTCTTTTCCATCCTGGTAAACTGTAAGATGTGCCAAACACTGGAGTCCTTGCTTTTCTTCTCTCTTCTCACATAACCAGCCATTCCTCTTGCTATCCTATTCACATTTTTTCATATTAACTACCATGAAGTTTAAATCTCACCCATTATATAGAAACATATAATTTGATTGCTCTAAAACCGAATCAATCTACAAATGTTGCCAGTGTGAGCAACAATAGGGGAGGCTGGGAAAGGTGTATGTGCCAAATTGTCAACTCGTGGTGGCTTCCAAATCTGGTTTTGAAATGGATAAAAGAGCAACAGGCTGTAATTGTCAGGGTTCCAGTGGGAGCCCACATTGCAAATGGGGATTGGACATTCCAGATACTTCTCTGTAGGAAAGGTTTTACTTGTCAATAAGAGATTTAAAAGAACAGTCAGGGGTTGGGCAATGACATCTCTATCTGCAGCCAATTTTAAAACCTATGCATCGGGAATATTGGCTTTTCTTTCCCTTCTCTCAACCCCTGTTGTAATCCTCTTAGTGTCTTCTTTACCTCAGTGAGCACCAAGATTCCACAATAAAATGTCCTGGAGATGCCTGCCACCTCTGCCTGCACCCACCTTTAAAGCACTCCTTTTCGAGTTATTAAATTACTATTCCCAATGTGCTGGTCACCTCTCTGTAAGTAATTGGGGACACTTTACTGAGAGGATTTTAAAGGTTTCACAGCAAAGAGGGAGCCCCCCGCCGCCACCCCAAAAGCTTCTCCTTACTGAGCAATTTATCAAGGTCTTGCTTTTTGCTCACTATTTTGGTTGAGTTTTATTCAAAATCAATGTATTCTTTCAAAAAATAGTGTGATAATATTCATTTAAGATGAATATTTTCTCATTTCACTGGGTTGTGAGATCCAATTAATAAATAATAATGTATTTTCTGTCCCTTCTAGCATTAGAATGTGTGCCATCTTTTAAAGTAGCTCCTGTGCAGAGCAAGCAAGCGAAAAGTCTCTTTCTGCCACCTTTCCCTGGTATCTGATATCTTTTTTTTCCATTTAAGTTTGAGCTGGTTTCTGTTGAGTGGGCTAATTAACTCATCAACTTGCTTCAGTTTCCCTAACTTTGTGCCTGCAGATACTGAAGCAGACACAAGCCATATCAGGACCTGCCCTTGAGGGATCTTTGGTCTATCCAAGAGGATAAGAGGAGAGACTCCTGAGCCATCATCCTAACGGTGAAACAGATCTCACCTCGGATCAAAAGATCTCAATGCTTTCTGCAAAAGAATGGCACCAAATCCTTACTGTTGACCTAAAATTTTTATGAGCCCAGCATTTGCAGTAGAACCTACCATTGTACCCTCCCTACTCCCAGGGTGCCCTCAACTGGGGTTGAGGAGAAGAGAGCTGTAGATCCCAGTTGTTTGCTGGCCAGTCAGCCTAACCAAAATATCACACCATGTGCCCAGTGATAGACCTTTTCTCTAAAAGTAAGGTGACGAGCAATAAAGGGAGACAGCCAAGGTTGACCTCTGGCCTCCATACATGCATGGGTAGCATTACTTTCTACATGCATGCACACACACACACACACACACACACACACACACACCTACAACACACTAGTAATAACAATAGTAATAATAAGTAGTAGCTGGTTCAATGCTACAGTATTAGAAATTTTCTGAAACTATCCATACCAGAAATAGCATGTATAGTTTAAGGAAGGAGAGAGGTAAAGACAAACTCCCTGAAGCTGTCACAAGTCAGATGAGGCCAGGAACATGGGCAGGATTTCAAGAGTGTCACTGAATGCAAGCTAGATGCCAGACTCCATGCTAGGACAAGGCACAAGGGAGACAGAGATGATCAGAGAGTGGTGCCAAGAAAGGTAGGAAAGAAGAAAGGAAGGAAGTAAGGAAGGAGAAAGGAAAGAAAGAGAAAGGAAGGAAGGGAGGAGAAAGGAAAGAAGGAAGGAAGGAAGGAAGGAAGGAAGGAAGGAAGGAAGGAAGGAAGGAAGGAAGAAGGGAGGGAGGGAGGGAGGGAGGGATTGAGTTCCATGCAGAGGGATCTGCATAAGCGCCAAAGGATGTGGAGTGTTTTCACAAAGCAACAGACAAACAATTCAGTTCCCCTAACACAGAAGATATAGGCAGCTGGGGCTACATGAGACCCCATCTCAAAAATTTAACATATAGACGCATTGTGTGTCTGTATGTTTGTATGATTATATGTCACTCTGGATTCTGTGTTGGCACTTACACATATTATCTGTGACCCAAGAATTTAACCAGAAAACCAGAAGCCAAGGAAGGCAAATGCTTATACTAAATCATAAACTCTAAGAGTTTTTAAAAGAAAGAAAGAAAAATAATTAGTTCAGAGAACACAGAACAAAGATTCTCTTTGGGGGATCTGGGATGACTACGGGGAAAAAATGCAACATAGAGGGCAGCCTTATGAACCAGGGCATGAATGTGGGAGATACCTGGCTCAGGCAAGGCACAATGCAAGCGACCGTGAAAGCTTATCAGAAGCTTGCTATGGCACACAGCTCACGCGGAGGAACAAGATGAGAAAAGATTGATGATGTCAACCGAGAATGAGGGTGGCGAGAAATTTTTAGGTAACTGTCAGGTACATAAGGGGATTTTAAATAGGAAAACAGAAACAAGAAAACCCTAGTGAGGAACACTAACAAGAGAAGACCTGAGGGGTGTGGTTCCTGCAGGGGTCATGCAGGAAAGCAGACCTGGTGCAGACTGACCTCATCAACCTGGGTCAGACTTCTGGGAGTCGAATAACAGGAGCTTTATTCCAAGGGTATTTAAGCACAGTACAATTTGACAAAAAAAAAAAAGTTTCCTGGTGTAATACAAACCCCAATGCACAAAAAAAGGATTACATTGAAACTCAACTCAGGGTACAATATCATTTCTTCCAAAAAGATGGATTCTAGAGATAACCTACCTGTAGTAGCCTAAAGGTCTAAGGAAGCAGGTCTGGTCTAGTATTGGTCATACAGATAGAGGAGAGATCATTTGGGCTATTAACCACCCCTGGTCCTAACTGTGGGAGCTTGGGGGAGCCTCTAGCTACATATACCTTGGGTCTTGGTTGTAAGAGTGGCCTGAACCAACAGATAATGCAGTCACCGGGCTGTTTATTGCTCCCAACTCTCCTCTTTCTGAACTGAGGAACAGGTTTTTCATCTTTCCTTCTGGAAAGACAACCGTGCGTGCTTTATCATTCCTGGTTTCTCTGGAGATCTGTGGGAACAAGAGCCTTCATGCTCTGCTCTCAGCAGAGACCTATGGCAGATACACCTCAGTGTCGGATAGCTTTAAAACAAAGGGCACTAGCTAGTACACCCTTTTCTAAACTTGATCAAAATCAGCTGGGATTAGAAATATTTTTCCCATCTCTATAGTAACACTATTTCAAGGCACATGCTTCTAGAACAAACAAACAAAACGAGCCAAGACATTCAGCATCGCATTTTGACATAATAAAGAGTCATGGGTGACACTGAGAAAAATAAATGAATCAGGTTTGGGTAATGCATCCTTTGCATTGCGCCTTAGACATAAGGGACTCAGATCTTGGGGGCAGGAGTCCTGCTTTCTCCAGACATGTTGCTCAAGACATCTTTTCCTTCTGCTCAAAAACTAATGTTTATGGCTAACATGAATAACTATCTACACGGAGTTCTTAGCTAAGAAATATGAGATAATTGTTCGCCTCAGATATACTTTAAATGTCCATAATAGGTCACTTGATAAACATTATGGAGGATGAATTTCTAAGTAGAAACTGATACACAGATATGGGCCTGATCTCTATGAATTGATTCTAAACCAGTACAGCAGGTAGAGCAGACCTTAACAACCAAGGAAGTGGCATGCATCTTTTTTTATTAAATTATTTATTTCTTTACATGTGTGGCAGCCAAAGGACAACCTGCAAGGATTTCTTTCCTCCCCCCATGTGAGTCCATGGATTGAACTCAAGAGCTCAGGCTTCTCCACAAGTGACTGGCCCAAGATAACAGACACATTAAAAGCTTTCTTAAAGAATCCTAACTCATTAATTATTCCTGAATGAAAAGCTATGACAAACAATAGGATTTATATGACACAATCCAAGCATAATATTTCCATGTGTAGACACTATATACTGTGTTAGGTTAGAAATATTTAATTAACAAAAAATAGACGGAAGTGCCTGCATAAACATTTACAAAAATACTTCTATATTTAAGACAGACCTTTAAAATATATCCACTGTGTAACTGTAATACAACAGCTGTGTGTCTAACATGTAAAATAAGCCTGTTACAGCACACATGGTCTGACCTTGTTCTATAGGAAATGACTCTCCATGGCCACCTTTTCAGAGCAATCAGGGACCTGTTGACTGGTGCAGTCAATGTTCACCGGAAATCCCTCACAGACTTCCCAACTGAGAACGATAAGATAGTAAAATTATTTTTGGTAGAATAAAAGATTAAACTATAATATGCTTTATTAGCATTGTAATTTATGAATAACATCCTCTAAGAGGGAGATGATATGACACAAAAGATTTGTAAGGCATGCTAGCATTAGTAAATGAGAGAAACTAGAATTTTATCTTGCAGTTATCTATGTTGTGGGATTCAATATTTAATTAATTCTTAATAAAAGTAAAAATAATTGTAGAGAATTGCCAAGTGTGAAGCACAAACACATTAAGCTAGAAACAACAAAGGGCTTTTGATACTTGCACTAGTTGGTCAAATGTAAGAAATTGTGAGAGCCTGTAGAAGCATAGCAGACTGGTGGGAATCCAGGAAAAACACAATCTAAAAAGGTTGGGTTTCACTCTTATTACGGACAAATATCCTTACCCTAAAGCAAAGACCTGGGTAATCACTGGTGCATTAGATCATACCTTTCTAATGCTATGGTCCTTGAATACAGTTCCTCATGCAGTGGGGACCCCTAACCATAAAATTATTTTGGTGCTACTTCATACCTATAACTTTGCTACTGCTGTGAATTGTAATGTGGATAGCTGATATATGATCCTCAAAGAGGTCATGACCCACAGGTTGAGAACCACTGCCATATAGCATGTTATCCAGTAGAAACCAATCTTAGAATTTAACATCCCCTTACAGAGACATTTGCTACACCCATGTCCATCACTACTCTATTAATACCAACTAGGAAGTAGAATCAACCTAAATGTCCATCACCAGGTGAATTGGGAAGAACAGTGTGGTACATACACACAATGGAATATGACTCGGCTGTAATGAAAACTGAAATCTGTAGGTAAGTGGGTAGGACCAGAAAGGATCATTCTAGGTAAGTTCACTCAGGCCCAGAAAGATGAATGCAGTGTGTTCCCTTATATGAGAGTCCTAGCTTCCCATGTTTTGTCTTGTGTGTTTAACTCAGAGCACACATGGAGACCTCTAAGCAGAAAGGGGCATTTTTTTTTTAGGGGGAGACGCACTAGTCAAGAGGAAAGTACTAGATTTTAGGTGAAATGCAAGCCGTGGGATGAAATCCTGGGACAGAAAGGCTTAAGCAAGGAGGGCTATAAGAAGGTGGGGAATTCAGGTTTGTAAAGGGAGAGCTAACACCACAAAAGGGGGTATGAAAAGCAGTGTAGGAGCCGACTACCTCACAAACCTATTTAGAAATGACGTAAGTGTAAGGATGGTAGAAGGCATATGGGAAAGGGAGAAGACTGCTGGATTAAACATATCACACATGGATAAGGAGGAAGATTGGGGCGGGAGTGGGTGAGTTTTCCAAAGCCAAGTTTGTATGAACATGCCTCATGAGAACCTACTAGTGAATAAACTAATTTCAAAATAAAACTGCAATTAAAAGAATTGAAACAGAATTACCCTAGGTGAGTGGTCAGTCACTCCCAGAAGACATAGCTTCCTAAATAAAAATCTTAGTGCCAGGCCATAGATTCCTTCCTATGAATTATTGATCATGAAGCTCCCAGAAATCTCCAAAGCAGCACAAGTGATTGCCATTGTCTTTGGTTACCCACCATAACTGAATGGTAAGATCCGTTGCTAAAGACACCACACACTCTGGACATAGAGAAATCAATCTCAAGCTGACCAGAAAACTCCTTCTCTGCCAACTAGCTTTTATAGGGTCAGAAGATGCTACGCAGTCTGATGAGGGAGAAAAGACGTTGATAGTTTGACGGAGTACAGGACCTTGCATGGTATATGCCAACCCACCAAGCCACAAACGCCGACAGGTGAGATAGTGGTACAGCCGCTATGGAGGTACCAACTGCTTTATTAGATCTGAGGCCTTCTCTTCAGGAGGTAATTTCATATCATGGTCTTATAATCATGCTCAAAAGTCGATAACTAGAAAAGCCCCAGGCCCTGGGGTAGAACCTGTTGTTGTCATTGTGCTAAGTGTTACCATGCTGCTAATTTTCTTTTTCAATGTTTGTGTTCAAGACCAAAGACCTGGGCTGCTCTCAACCCTGGTCAAAGAAGTTTCATTTTACAGTGGGCGTCAGTACATGAAGACATGCCTACATGGCCAAAATACTAAGAATAAAAGACTCTCAATACTCAGCCCCAAAGGGGAAATTTATACTAGTCTCCTACAGTGTGCTCAGGGAACATCATGGCAGAGGGGACAGAAAGGGTGTTTTAACCAAAGGATGTACAGAAGGGCTATGACATGCTGTCTGGGACATGAGAAGGTGGAGGCAATCATATCTCAAGGCGGCTGTGCTTGCTTGCACAGAACCATATAAGATCAAGCTGGCCAGAATCCTAGCCCAGATGATGCAGATGTTGTTCAGGCCCTACCCTTTACAGAGGAGCCACTGTGGTGCACAACTGAGAAGATGGAGACCCTTTCTTCATCGAGGGTGTGGCCATTGGTAGGCTTCCCATAACCATTGGATAAACAGTTCTAACTTTATGTAAATGGGCTATCCAAAAAAAAAAAAAAAAACTTGAAGCTGAGGGAAGTGTTGGGGGAGTCTTCAGGGGGAGAAAGTGAGATGCAATCGTATTCCATTTTGTAAGTGTGTGACATTTTCAAAAATTAAAAAAAATAAGAGAGGAAACAGTTCTGAGACTGATAATGGCAATTCTACCAATAATCTGAAAAATAAGGACATGAGTAACTAGAGAGATTTCTCAGTGATTAGGAGCACTGGCAGCTTTTCCAAGGATCTGGATTCGATTCTCAGCACCTACAAGTCAGGAAACAACTGTTTGTGGCTCCAGTTCCAGGGAATCTGTCGCCCTCTTCTGACACCAACAGGTACTGCATACATAAGGCAAGTGTGTGCAGAAAAACACCCACATACAAAAATAAATAAAATATCAAAGAAATTTTAAAAATGCATGACTATAAGGGTTGGAATGACCCATTTTAGAGTATAGAAAAGCTTTGACCAGAGTATACAATGAAGCAAATTAACACATTTAGTTCATGATAAATCCAGGCAGGCAGCTTTATGTCATTATATTTAAGGACCCAATCACCTCAGCAAAACAGCACTTTTTGTTCCCAACAAAGAAAAATTAAAAACGACTATGTGGTAGGTAAGGGGTGAATCTCAGCAATAACACATGAACTGAAAATCTAAACTCTTAGTCAAAAACTTAAGGGAAGGCTCTAGGGAAAATTTCTTCTAAAGAATTATTTAATATATTCCTATTTTCATGTGTGTGGTGGAGGTGAACATGCTACAGTGTCCGTGTAGATGACAGAGGATTACATTGTCAGTCAGTTCACACCCCCCACACCTTTATGTGGGTTCTGGGGTTGAACTCATGGCACCTGGCTTGTGACACATATGCCTTTATCTCCTAAGCCATATCACCAGCCAGATCTAAGGGGATTTAAGAAAGATTTCTAGACACAAAACAAATCTTCTTATAAATGGAAAAATACTCATTAAAATTAATTCTCTACCAAGCTAAAGAGAACAGGAGGGATGTATCCAAAACTCACATGGGTAGCAGAAGCAGTCAGTGAGGTTAGGGCCACAGAACCAGTATACATATATCCTTTTGATTTATCAACAGACTATCCATGCGTAGATGAGTAAACCTCAGCAAAATGCTTTGGGATTTTTTTGGCTATGCCCTCTACTCTATCCTTTTTAGATATATACTAAAGAAATGTAATTTGCTAAATTATGCTGTACTAAAGGTAGATGGGACCATACAGAGAGGTCATCTAACCCGACCTAGCATAGGTGTCCTGCTGTGGTAACCAATACGCTATTCACAAGTCACGTATTTCTGTTTAAGATAATTTGAATAAATTATAAAATTAAGTTCCTTGGTGCCAGTCATGACATTTTAACCAGTCATAGATCAAGCTTCAGTGATCAAGTACTGGCTGGTAGGAAGGCATTAAGGTCCTTAACACAAATGATACCAGTTCGAATCCTGGCTCACCATGTAGCAGCAGTGTGAGTTTGGGCAAATCTTTCTTTTTGTTCTTGGTTTGCTTCTGAAACACAGAGTCCTAACAGAGACTGCTGGGGTTAAACCATCATTTGAAAATTAAATACAATGTTAAATCATTAATTTATAAGTCAACATTGAATAGGTGACAGTTTTTGTTATTCTCAGATAAGAAACTCATATCCATCTGTTTGTGGGTAGTTATGAGCAAGGTGGTGCTATACTTCCGTTCTTTCCAAGAATTCTGGGTTTTTCTTCCCACTGTCTTGCGCAGCCCCCGAACACTGCACTAGTTTTCATTTCATTGTCATTAAATCTAGGATTCAGATACCAAAGTTTATAGGAAAAATATTTTTATTGTGATGAATTCACTTAAAGTTATTAATTTGGAAAGAATCACAAAAACAGCTTTTATATTTTAAATGAAATTGTGACTTCTTTAAAGCAAGAAACTGCTCACTTTCCCATCTAGTCTTTTCAAACAAAGGGACATTGCTAAGTCACTTAGGCCTGACCGCATTAGACCACCAAGTAAAGCCATACAAGTATCGCTTACGGCAATTCAGAGAAAATATTTCGGTGTTTCAGATCTCTCACTGTGGGAAATCCTGAATTAGGCAACGGGTTACTTTAATTAAGTATATATCAATTTACTCATCACTTACGAATAGCGGAGCAGCATCAGCATCCGTAAGGGTCTTATACACAACAGTGATACCACCTCTGCCAAAAGCAGCCACTCGGTCTAAGGTCAGAGCCAAAACAGGGTTTAGTGGAGGTCTGAAAAAAATGGGAAAAAAAAAATTAAGCTGCCTGCACAATATACATTGAAACTGGAGCACAAATAAAAAAATTTGGAATGAAACTTCCTATTCTGGAATTCCTATAGTGACATCTCAATATACATTTGACTTTATTTAGCTGGTTCATAATGTGCCAAGTATGGTTGCAACGTGTGCAGTTAAGAAGGGATCATGCCAGTGAACGAGTGTGGTTGAGAGAGCAAGGGCTCACCTCATTCATTTTACTGTAACTAATTCAGGGTACCCACAGTGCATCTGGAACTGGCAATAGAATAAATGCACGATACTGAGCATGAACGACTATTTTATAAGCATACTAAGTGTCGTTAAGGGTTACATTGATCTGCTTTTCATAACTACTAGAGGCCATGAGAGTTTAGGTGAATTTGAGACTTGAAAACATCTTAAATCAATAGCACGATCTTCTATAAGCTATTTTTCTCAAGATAGATAAGAAGTATTTAGGGTTTAACTCTAGAATGCTATCCAGCATAGCTGCCCATGCAATATTATTTGAAACTGCATATAATTATGATAAGGACAGACAAGTCCAGCGTGCGGGGGACAAAGGGCAAGAAAAGTGCTCAGATTCTCGAAAAACTGATAAACATGATGGGAAGCAGAACAAAGGTGAGGAAAATGTTTACGATTAAAATGTGATACCGAAGTGGACCAAACACAGGGGAGGGCGTGCACCTAGCCACCGGGTACGCTGAGCTCCACAGCCCCTGTGGGCAGCTGACGGCAGAGGGACGGCAGAGGAGAACGTGGGATTATGGACGGCTAGGCACACGCTGCGGCTACACAGAAGGTCCCATTCTTCAATCTGCTAGAGACACTTAAGGAGTAAAATTTTAATAATTGTCTGCAATTGCTTTCAGGAGAGATAAACAAATAGAAAAGCTCATTAAATGGGTGAACCAAAATGAAGAATATGAAAATACTTGTTATGATATTCTTCCAACTTTTCATGGGTTTGAAATTTTTCGAAATATGCAAAATTTGGAGGAAATTTTAAATATTCATTTTTACAGATGGATACGGCTGTCTGTGTCAAAATAAGTTATACACACCAGAATACTCCCTGAAAACAAACACTTTTCACTCAGTAAATACTGTGCATTTTCTCAGTGTAAATTAAAGTATGCACCAATACAATTTTAGAAACAAACATTTCAAAAATCACAGTGGTGGCAAGATGCTGGCACAGCTACCTTGTGCTCTGCCTCACACTGGTGCCTCATTTTCAAAACTAGAAAAAAATTACATCACCCCATTGAAATAACAATGTCACAAATAAACTTACGAAGTTATACAGCTCTCTAGTTACAACTGTTAGCTGATTCTGGAATATTCCAGAGTACTGGCACGGTACTGCTCATTTCACAAATATGACTAGCCAAGAATACATTTTCACTCTTTTTAAAATACTGAATTATAGAGACATGATAAAATATGATAAAGTCATTGCTTTTGCTTTGACGATGACATTAAGAGGAAATAATAGCACACACGTCATTGAACTGTTCTCCCATGGTTTGATAAATTATGCTAAAATTCTTACTTCTGTAAAATCCACCACTGTTTTCACCACTCCATCCAATATAACTTAAATTAACTTGAGCTTTGCCTATAGTGGAAATGCTATCATTCTTTAAGTACATTCTAATTCTATAAATTATACAGCATCAGAAATCAACATGTGTTTGAATCCCATTCTATTGTGACAAACGAAACAGCATTTTGCGGCATGACGCCCCTCCACTCCGAGTACCATTATGGATTTCTAAGGAGACTGTTGTTTGAGGCTTGAAATTTGGGGCCAATACCAAATCTAATCGGTTCCTCATTTGCTGAAATTTAGATCTGTCTGTCTCTGTTTTCATTATCGTTAACATAAGATCAATTCAACCTTACATGCAGCACGATTTTGTTCTACCTCTAAACAATGAGCTGAGAAAATTAAAAATGGGCCAAAAAAAAAAGTGTGTTTAAGTTTCCTGACAAGCAGTTTCAGAGTTCATCTGGATGCATCCTGTCAAAATACGCATCCATTTCTGAGAAATCCAGCACAGGAGCCCGGCTTGTTGGTGCCTAAATAGGGCAGCGTTTTTCTTTCTTCAGAAACACGGATAATTTTATGCAGGAATTTACCAATCCACAAAAATTTACACAATGCTCAGCAAATAGCCGGTAATTATTGTCAGCTAATGTAAGGCGCTGTGAGGAGCGAAACTTTGATAGGAGAGGTTCAGAAGCTTCGCCGGTTTATCTTTAGCTGTCCTGTCATTGGTGCTTAGGAGGTTAAGACTTTATTTGTGAAAACATAGAGATATAGTGGGGAATCATGTTGTCTAAAGCTTCATAAATCTTGCTTAAGATCCTTTTCAATTACCATCCATTTCTCCTTTAAAAAGGGACCAAAAAAATAGAGGAGAGGAAGCAGGTCAGGGCAGTGTGTGACAATGGCAATGTGATGGGCTTGGGCCCCCCGTGGCGTTTCCATCTGCTATCATTAAGGTGACTACTCAGACATGAACAAATCCCTCTTGCTGTGCTGACAGGCAGACCTCAAGAACTATGACAAGGCATTAAGACAGAAAGTCGGAGAGAGAGAGAGAGAGAGAGAGAGGAAGAGAGAGGAGTTGGTCATATTCCTTCCATAAACAATGCTGCCTTATCAAAAAATAAATGTTCCTTAAATTTTATTGGAATTTTAAGACATGTTTTTGGTTTTTTTCTTTCCTAATTCCTAAAGGGTCTTACTTGACGTCTCAATTCTCCTGCTAAAGAGAGATCACTGCAGAAAGATTGAAGACACACAGAATAAGCACCTTGCTCCTACCTGTATGCTTTCCCATAAGAAAGCCAATTTTTTTGCCCGTTCTTCAGCAGCAGTGGACTCTTAATCTGTTGGCCACGCTCATCGAAAATCCGGGCTGAAGACAAGTGGAGGCCTCGGGAATTGATGGAGGAACCTTGAAGCCGTTGATGGAGTCTGAGACGTAACTGATGCAGGGCAGGTGAAAGGGATGCAGAGGGAGACATGGCTATGTGAACATCTGTAACAAACTGTCTCTGCTCCGGTCCAAACAAACGATAATTAAATTCATATAGAATGTTAAAAGAAGTGTGAAATCACGGCAATGTTTAGTTCAGTGTAAAGTAACAAAATGAGCATGGGCTTTTAACCACCAGGGGGTGCCGCAGGCTTGTGATTGAGCCCTGACCCCTTGGCACAGCGCCTGAAGGCAGATGTGACAGTCTCACAGAAATAGCATTTAGTTTCCACACCCGGTAACAACCCGCTTTGATGAGAGCTACGCTTGTCTTGTCTGCGCTACATGGTTTGTTAGGCCCTCCCAGATCAGATTCAAGTTTTACTGTTACAACGCGCTTTCTCTCTATCCCCGCCGAGCTGCGGGTAACCGGGTGGTACAAGAATTCCCCCACTTCCAGGACTGCAAAAAATCAACACGCCTCTCAGTCTTTGCAGGCGTTTTCAGAACTCTTCCGCGAGTGCTTTAGTTGTAAGCCCTGCAAACCTTGGGAATGACTGAGGTCTGCGAGTTGTAAGGCTTAACTGGAGTGACAGTATGAAGTGATGTCCCCGTTTGTAACAACGGCGCTGTCAATGCTCTGTCTTGCGGTCAGAGACTAAGTCATGGAGAGGGTTCGTATTTAAGACACATTTCAGAGGTAAAGTCAATTCATGGGACGGTGGCACAGGAGACACTTTAAGAACACGTCTTTCGTCATCCTCTGTCACCTTTGGTTCAGCTTCCTGCCCCTGCTCTTCCCAGCTCGCCCCTCTCACACTATCCATCACTCTGCCCCTCCCCCAGCCTTCTGTCCTGGATCTCCCTTTCTTCTCCTCCTTGCCAGCTCTTGTGCTTCCCAGTCTCTTATCGCTCTGTGGTCCCTGCAGGGATGAAGCGTCTTCGTTCTCTCTCACTTTCTTTCTCTTACTTTCTACTGAAGGCAGATTGAAGAGCACTCAACGCTAAGGCTCCAGAGAAAAGGTTCAGTCCCCATAAACATACGGGGTGTCCCACCTCACCAGCCGTGAATCCTGGGCCAAGTGAAATACTCTTTTTGGTCAACAGCTCCACTTACAGAACGCCTCAGAACTCAGGGCTGCCCTAAATGACATCAACCAGTCCTGTATTAGACAAACTTTTAATTTGAGCTTCAAAGGGCTGGAAATGATGAGATATGTCTTTCTGCTTCACTGAAGTTAAGATTTCTTAATCAGCAGAGCCAAATTCTATGCATTATGACGAAGACAGCCATTCTTTTTAGTTGCTTAAGAGGTGAAGGCATTAGTGAAAACCTGAGCTGCTTTGCTTTCCTCGGGGAAGTGCAAACAGATTTTGGAATCTATGTATTATATTCCCCAAGCCCTACACTTAGCTCCCTGTGCTCTCAAACCCTGCATTTAGTTTGGCTGCTCTGCTGTGATTTCAGAAAACATGTAATGCTGGTCATTCACTTTTAAATCACAAGGATTTTGTTTTAGAGACAGCACCTTTTTTTGTATAGGGAAAGACATAAAAGATATAAGGCCTGAACTTGGGGCAGGAGGGCACACGAAGGCCGATGGTGTGAGGAGGGGATGGGCACTGGGCTCCCAAACACGCAGGCAAATTCATTTTCACAGGAGTTGCACCGCAATCTCCATTTCCCCAACTTGGTGACAGACTGCACTTTGTGTGTTCAGGGATGAGCATCCAACAGCCTATGGGAGATAAGGGCCTTTGTACCTTTCATCTGTAGGTCATTGGCTAGGGCTGGGCTGTGGAAGCCAAAAATTGTGATAATCTTTATCCATTTATCTTTAAAGCTATCATCACCGGGCCTTTACAGGATAAGAATTTGCTCGGAGATCTGAGAAGAGCGTGAAACAACCTCTCGGGTGGAGATTGAGGATAGTGTGCCCGCAAGGGAGCAGGCTGCTTCAGATGTACTCTGGTTAGTTTTGTGATGCCCCCAATTAAATTCCTCAAATCCCACCCACATTTTCTTGAAAATGAAAGCACAATTTCAGGGAAACATTAATCAGTACATGATGTTTCCATGGGATAACAGCATCCTGTAGAAGGCTCCTCCAGTTTGAGCTTTTACTAAAATGTAAAATACTCTAATGCAAATGGTTGGGAGACAGGTAGAAGATTCTAGAAGGACTGTGATACCATGGTGATTTCTACAGTGATGGACATGACAATGAAAGGGAACCAGCTAAGGTTTTGGATCTTTCTCTAATGAATTAAAAAAAAAATCCTGCTCCTTTGGGTTAACAGTCAATGGCCAGTGAGCGCCACTCAACTACGATGGAGCTTTAGTGTTTGGCTTTACACGCCAGGTAAAGGATGCTTCCAGGGAGACATAAGTCTGAGGGTGTTGTACTGAAGGGGAGAAGAGAGTGAGCTTCTGAACAAAGAGGAGGCAACAGAGCCCAAGACACTGGTGTGCACTCGGGCGCATAACCCCAATTTGTAAACAACGGGGTGTTCCGTGTCCTTTTATGCAAGACAAAAGCCCAAAATAAAGACCCTGAACATGTTGGTTCTGCCTGAAAACCATCCCAATTGTCTGGAAAATAGGCAAAGGTAAGAGTGCCAGAGATAACTTTGTAGGATTTGTTCACAACGAGTATGGTGGAAGACCAAGGCTGTGTGGTCGTCACCCAGGGTGCATGGCCAGAAATCCTACGCCCAGGGTATACCTCCACCAAATGTTATGGCACTTCTTTTTAAAGTATAAAAACTAACTAAAATAAACAAAAGGTTTTGATGTATCAAACCAGGGCCCAACATAAAAATATTTTCAAATGCAAACATACTGGTGGTTGCAGGAGTCAACATTCATCTGTACCTCTCCTTGTAGACCAATAAATGATTGGTATTTTATAAACTGCCCTAAGATGTTTACACTAACTCTAAGTTACACAGGGATGCTTACATTCACAAGACAATTACTCCTCCTTTGCATTGTCTCGTCACTTTGAGTTGGGCTATCAGATTTTAAATCTTTTCTACTGAAGTAAACAGAGATCTCTGCAATGTCTACCATTTTCAAATACCTGGAAAGTGAACAGGTGGGGAAACAGGAATAAACACATGCAGACACATGCAAAGGGAAGTGTGCAAGGCAAAAGATCAACTATCTAAACATGTGCAAGCAATCGGATGGAAAATCTAGAGTACTAAGATGAGAAAGGGAGGCCTCTGTCTCTCCCTTTGGTCTCGGGTCTCACCTGACTCGCGATCCCTACCACCTTTAAAATAGAAGAGAGCTTAGAGCCTGAAGGAAGATCACTGGTCACAGCGGATGCTGAAAGGAGCAAACACCAGCAAGCAAATACTCAGCTAGCAACCAGTCAGCTAGCTCATTCCATCCTCCTCGGGAGAATATAAAGCCACAAATTGCATAGAGAGTGTTATAGTCCTTTTTAAAAAGGTATCAGTGTCATCTTCGTCCTTTGACTCACTCAAGAAAATTCAACCTGGCAGGTTTATTACATAACAGGAAGGTAAAGGTCAGCCATTTTTAACTGCACAAGCTCAACAAGTTGCTGAAAACAGAGATAAAATATTGCATTATGCAACAGTCGCTGGGAAAAAAAGAAAGAAATGAGAGCGGCAAATGTTCTGGTCAAAAGGATCCGAATAAACCAGTCCTGACAGGACGGCCCCACTAAAGTGAGCACTCCCCCTACCCACACCACGCAGGGGCTCCATTCACTGGGCAAGAATAGACTAGGGCCAGAGGGAGGCCTGATGAATAATTTAAACCCTTGCTTTTTAGTTTAGTTTAGTTTTTTTTTTTTCTCAAAAGTTCTTTTCTGATATGCCCATCACATTTTAGGGTGGGACTGTTTTATGTAGTTCTTGTGCTATTTCCAGAGAAGATAATTCAGAAAAATAACTTCCTGAAAAACAAAGAAAAAAATGTCTTGTTATTTTGAGACAGTTCAAACTTTATTTGGTAAGTTTTAATGCAGCTTGGGAAACAATGTGTTTCAATAGCGCTTCTGCAGCCTACTGGGGGAAAGGGAATTTAATCTTCTAAGAACCTTAGGGATGATCCCACTCCGAGCTCCTACAGAGCCACAGTGACCCAGTGGACAGCCTGCGGCCTCTGCTTGGCAACACTGGAGTTTTACTACCTGAAGTGTCTTTTCCTGAAAGAAAAGAGAAAGAAGGGGGGAGGGGGGAGGATGGAGGGAACAATAGAATTTTCAGTAAGCATTTTCTCTAAATAAGCAAATCTGGGCACGGGGGCAGGAGTGGGAAGAGCATCTTGCTGTTCCAACAGTCTCTTCAGGGCTGTAGATTGAACTGAAAGTCTTAAACAACACAGGCATTGACGAGAAAGGTGGCCATCCAGTTTGTGAGGACAGGTCCAAGGCTGAAGAACCTATCGATGCTCCTTTGTCTAGACTGCTACAACGTGGGCACAGTGCAGTAAACTCTACTCTAGGAAACAGCAGTGCAAGGGCTACCTGCCTTACTGGGAGGGCCTTGGAGCTGAGCTCTGCCTCCACACCTAGCTCTGTCCTTAAGCCGGCTGCTTTGTTCACCACAGATAATGAGACTTCCGGTGCTCTGACCAGGAACAGGAGCCCACCCAGAGAAAAACAAAACCAGAAAGAAAAAAAAAAAAAACAAAACAGTGCACTCAAAGCAGAAACACTGCTTCTAACTCCCTAAAATTCTCCAGGGGCTTAAGAAAATGGGTGCTGTCGCAGTTAAGCAACACTCTTTTGAAAGACCCTCCCCTACTTGGAAGACCCCCATGCTCACGTACTATGTTAAATTCTGCTGAAATTTAGCTGCCCCCCCCCCAGCTCAGCAGATGCTAAAACTGGATATCTATGGGTTGCAGACTCACTGACTAGGCTAAGGAAAGGAAATATTCCACCCCCCAAGGCATTCTATCTAAACTGTCAACTTGTTGCAGGGTGTTTTATCTGTCTTTATGGTTTTTTTATTTAGGGAAATTCAAGAATAGTCATGGGGCCATTCCCAGGATGAGCTAAGCCCACCAATTTGAGAGCCAATGAAATGCTTGTGATATACTACCCTCTTATGTAATCATTTTTCCCTATAAATATGGCTATTTGAATTTGCCTGGGGTGCTCAGTTGGCGTAAGCTGCTGGTGCACCCACAGGTGCCTGTGTAATAAAGACACCTCTTGCTGATTGCATATGTTGGCCTGAATTATTGAGACTGGGGGATTTCTCCCACCACCCTTGAAAACAAGGATCTTTTCACTTTGAGGTTCTTCTTTAGGAAGGACATGCCTTTGGTTTTGAGGTTCACAGAACTATGCCTACTCTCACTGCCAGCCTTGAGATGCCCCTTGCCCCTTCTTCGTGTGACAAGTCTTCCCACCTCTAATGTGCAGTTTTAGACACAGACAGCTCACTAGGTTACATGTATCTACCACTGAGGAGATGTGGGCAAAGGAAAGTTTTAGGGCTTTATTGTTGTTTTAAGAAAAACTAGCTACCACCATGGCTTCCTAGAGGAGCTTGGCATGGCTTCATTTCCTATAGCTCTGCAACAAAACTCTCTCTGTGGAGCAGAACGATGCCCAGAGCAGCCATGGCTAGCCTTGGCACTCGAGGTAACAGAAGTTAGAAAATAATAACCTGGAGCCTCTTGGCAAACACAGCTCATAATAGCAAAAGAATAGAAATTTATATCTATGTCCCTAGTCACACGAAGCGTGGAGATTTCAAAAGTGTTCTGTGTGGCATGGTATTTTCGTTCACCTTCATGCTGGTACTAACTACTAAACTGACACTGATGGTTCTCTGTTATGTTGTGGGTGTAGGCGTTCATTCAAAAATATTACTGAGTACTACGTGCCAAGTACTGGTCAGGAAGTTAAAATACACTAACATGGTATAAGATTTCTGTTTATGAGATGATTGTTGTTTGTTAGATAAGATGGAAGGACAGACAACAAGCCACCCACACAATCAATTCTGTTGGCATATGAAGGAACAGCTAGAGTAGAGAGGCCTGACGTTTATATGAGCTGTTTCATTCAGCAAGAAGAATACAAAATTAAAAATGATGCACAGTATGAAGTATTCATTTAGAAGAACAAGACGTCACAATTTGCATGCTTTCAAAGCTCATACAGAAAGAGCCACGATAAACCTTAAGTAATGTTGTAAATACTCTTGATGATAAACTATCCTCTGAGTCCCGTTCTCTGAACCCATCTTTGCACTGTTGCTCTCTGACAGTTTTATAAAAAAAAAAAAAAAAAAAAAAAAAAACAGGGCCCTTGGCCCAACCACAATTCTGTCACCAAATTCAGGCCAGGGAAAAAGATGGTCTCTTCCTTTCTGTCATATTACTGAGGAAAACTGTCATTTTTTGAATGGAATGGTTTCTCTCGGCATCGTAACTGTTTGGTCAGTTCATAAAGGTTCTAAGGGTTGAGTATGAACTTGACAGAAAAAGCAAAGTATGGATTGAGAAAAGTAGTAGTTTTAGCTAATTGTAGCTGAAATATATTGTGTTTGCAAACTGTATAGGCGTGCATGTTCACATGACCATCCATCTAGCCGAGACTGGCCTCCTCTTCATGTGCTCAGAGGGACTTAAGCATTAACGTCAGCACATGCTGCTCAAAGGGAGAAGGTCCTAAGTGCTATGTGAGGAAACAGCAAATGCCAGGAGCCATAGTCTGGGTCCACAGAATGATGGAGCGTGACAGTAAGTAGCTGCTTAGGATAGACCCTACTGGAGCAGGGATTTGGAAATCAGGGAGAGAGACAAGCAGATGTGTTTTGAGAAAACAACTGCAGCAGAGGGAATCCCAGAGCAGAGAAACTCGGCAGAAAGGTCGGGCATGCTCCGGAGGTGGTACGGAAGCCATTGCAGCTGCAGCAGAGTAAGAGAGGCGAACATGAAGACAGACAGAGGGAAAAAAAAAGGCCAAGAAAGGGATGGGGAGTCAGTGGGATGTTCCAGTAGAGTGGGAGGAGGATATGGCTCAGGTGCCATGGCTGTGTATAGAGACCAAAAGAGAACTTTCTGGAGTTGGGTCTCTCTCTCTCTTGTCCTTCCTGAGGCTGCACTGAGTCCCCAGGATGGCAAAATTCTGGAATGCTCTCCTGATCCGTCCCAACATGAGTGATGGTATAACAAATGTATACACCACTTTTCTACTTGTTTGTTTGTTTGAACCCGGACCTCAGGGACAGAGCTAAGGTTACACATCAGACGTATGCCATCAACGTCTTCACCAGCTGAGCCTTCTTCCCAACTAGCTGAAAGTTTTAAAGGATCATTGTGATCGCTGGTTTGCGGATAGACTGCAGAGGCAAGGCTAACCAGAGAAGCACACAGCAGTGGCTCAAAGCAGAACATGAACCATGGGCATGTTTAAGAAAGAGTCGGTTTTTATTGGTTGTCCCAGAGCAGGGTTATTTGCTGAAGCTTATTAGTGAGGCTGAGAAAGAAACCCTGATGGCTCAGCTAACATTGCTGAAACTCTACTTCCACATCCGTAGATGTAATCAACATAAATGTAGCTTCATATGCAGTAATTGTAAAGACATGCATTTATCAATAAATATCAGAATAATTCCATTTATTATAAATACATCATAGAGACAGTGACCGAAATTTAAACTATATGAGTAAGCTGACTTCGATGGGAATCTGTGAGCCAGAACCAATCTTTGGTAAGCTTGCTTGGCATCCCTTATGATATCCCTTTATGGGCTCTGAGAGACCTTGTTTGGTGCCTTTATTGGCCTTTAACACTATAAGTCTGCTTAAGAGCTAGCTGTTGGAGAACAGCAGGTTTCCAACTCTACTCAACCACTGGGCAGACTACCCAGGAAGCCCTCCTTGAGGTGAGCAGAAGGCCAAGTGCCTGAGCTTCAAAATGCCTCAGGGCGCAATGCTGTCAAGAGGCAATAATAGAAAAATGACCCCACGGTGTGCTGCCGAAAGCCAGGGGCTGCAGAGCAACAGGATTGACACTGAGCGGTCTGTGCAGATAGCTAACACAGCCTCACGAAAATCACCTGCTCCATTTCAAGTGGATATAGTTTAAAATGTTGCAATAAACTTATGTGTTGTCTTGGCCTGGGGTCCTCTGGAATCAGACACACTGAAATGACATTTGCCTGCAGTAAGTTAACTGGGATACATTCAGGAGCAATGCTGGGAACCCCAGGACACAGAGTGGGGGAGAATTGTTTGCATTGTCACAGAGTACTCGTAGGAGATCTGTCTTATAAAGTGATTACTTTATAAGTATAAGAAAAGAATTTGTCTAAAAAATCTGAAACTATCTTAACTTCAGAGAACACACACCCTAAGAACAAATGTGGAAGAAAGGATGAAGTAAGAGCAGAGAACACCTCACAGCCTAGACTGAGCAAGAATGACAGGAGAGCCAAGGAAGGTGGGAGATGGTGATGTCTGCAGGATAGCCTCCATCAGCTCCACAACCGCCCTAGCAGGGCTGAGTCCCTTCCTGTGAGTGTCTACAGCTACATCTCATCAGGGCTCTTGCTCGCAATCCATTTCTGCACTTAACTATGGACAAAGCAAAATGTCCAAAATACAGTGAATCACCTAGAAAACAACAGGAGGGCGATTGGGTACTGTGTTGCCAGGAATGGGCTCTGTGATGAGACTGACCCGAGAGAAGAGAGAACAGGATTTACCCTCTGTTCACATTAATATAGTGGCCGAAATTGTATTTAGCTTGCATTAGAGGATCATGTATGTGGGCTGTATTAATAGGATTGCTGTACCCAAGGGTTTGGTATATCCAAGGGTTCGGTATATCCAAGGGTTTGGCAAATAAAGGCTCCATATATTCCTTTTACCCAAACACTAGAGAACTTTGACGAGCACAGTCACACAGTCCAAATTCTCCTTCACTGAGAGTAACGAACATTGCAGGGTTCAATATGAACTACATCAGATTTCCCACATTCTCATTCCTAGAAACCACAATTTTCAACTGGGGATAGAATAAAAAAAAATCATGTTTCCAGTTTTATTAAAAAATACAAACTGCCCGTGACGATAACGTTCCCCTAATGTGACTATCTGTTTCAATTAACCAAAACACACACAAGCACTATTTACAGCAAAACATTTTTATCTTGAGTAATTCATTTGGTTTTTTTTTTTTTTTAGATGACAAAACTGCAAGTAGACTCCTAATTATGTTTGAATACATCACCTCGTTTGCAGATACTGGACTATCTGTGTGTATGGATTACTCAGACAAAGAATTCTACTTGAAAACATCCACGATGAGTAGACTAACATAGATGTCAGTGGGCAGTGCTGGGGAGGGGAACATATGTGGGCAGGGAGTCTTAGCAACTTGAGCATATCAAACACTCTGTGAAAAAGCTAATTGAGAGGTAAAACCAAATTAACTGTTATGGAGAAGGACAATCTCCCCGAGAGAGCGCGCGCAGGCAGCAGTAAGGTTCAGTGGTTCATTTAGTGAGAGTCACTGCTGGGACCGTACGTCATACAGCCCTGGCCTGCGGACTTTCCCTGCTGACTGCCCACCTGGCAATTCTCTGGGCACCTTCTAGAATGTCAGCGCTGCACAGGAAAAGGCTGCCTCGTTACAACACACTCGGCATGGGATTCAATGCCAGCACCGATTGCTTTTTCCTGAGTTTGCTACCAAAGCTGTTTTTCTGTTCAGCATGCGGAGAAAGAGAAGATTGGATCTCCCGGAGCACAAAGATTTACATCTGGCTGCAGATGCCTGTCAGCAAAAGGGGCCCCAACCTGGGAAGAAGTGTGTGTGGTGGTGTGGGGTGTGTGTGTGTGTGTGTGTGTGTGTGTGTGTGCGCGCGCGCGCGCGGTGGAGGTGGGGCAACTCAGTGCCCATTGCAAGGTGCTACTAGTCAAGAAGTTGGAAGGCACACGTGACACCCTCTGGAGTCTCTGAGTGTCTCAGTTTCTTTACCTGGAAAATAGGTAACCCAACTAATCTAACAGTGCATAGTCTACGTGTGGGAACTGGTTATCTCTGTCACATTTTGTCCAACTTTTGAAGAAAAAATTTCAAAACCATAGTGATTAATATTCTATTGCTCACATTACAGTTTCTTTTCAAATGCAGGCAGGGCTGGCACACTTTACTACTCACTTTTAAGGTATATCTTAGTTCTTCCCCATTTCAAATAATTGTGAAATAGAGCTTCTCCTGGGTTATAACATGCATTGGGGGGATGGTCAAGTAGGTAACAGAGAAATCAAGGCTTTCCCAATGAAACAAGGGCACAACGTAAATATAAGAGGTCACAAAAAAATTTAAAAGAAACCCACAATTATTCTACCAACAATTGACTACACTGATCTAATTCTAGGCATTAAATTGATCTATGGAGACCTAAAAGCATAAATAAACTTATTAATGCAAATAAAGACTCAGAGAGCTTCAAACTTGCTTAAGTGGCTATAGATAAAGGATATATATCTTAAAAATACCTTTTAGACTGGTCTTAACAGTAGAACCTCTTAAGAAGACTTTATTTTCATGTCTCATGTCTCCTCTTTGGAATTACGTGGTATAACATAATACCAAGTTTAAAGAACAGGAAATACACATTGATTCCAATTGTGGGAAAGTCCTTGGGTTTTTTGTTGTTGTTGTTGTGTGTTTGTTTGTTTGTCTTTGCTTTTGTTTTTAAAATTTAAAACACAAGTTTGACAAATTTCAGGATATAAGTCCCATGGACTGTAATCCTGTTTTCCTATCCAGCTATTTATGCTGCTATACCCACAGTGTGTGCTCTTGCTTGTGTTGTTGGTGGTGGCATCCTGGTACCTTCTCTGGCTCCTGCATTTTACAGTCTTTTTATGCTGAGAATTCCTAGTGTCTTTGCCGTCAAACGTCGCACTTTCTGTGTCCTATGCTGTATCAAGCTCTTCAGGCAACAGGTGCGCTCTGTGCTCTCGCACTTTCTTATTCTCTTCTCACTCCATCCCCTTCTGCTACCAATACCCCTAGCCCCTGTGAGAACATCTGCTGTTGCCATGGCTCACTGACTTCTGCCTTCCTGGTCCTGTGCCTCTGCCTGCAACTCCTCCTCCTCCTCACCCCCACAGAGATGCTGTCAGCACTGTTAGCCTGGGAGAGAGGGATGGAAAGGATTGATGGGAAAGGGTATTAGCAAATCAGTAGGGGATGGTGGGAGGGAGAGCAAGTAGTAAGGTGGGTGATTGTGTCTGACGATTGATGAGCAAGAGCCAGTGATGTGTGAGTAGGAGGGAAAGGCATGAGGGACATGGAAGGTGGGTGCGGGATGTCTTTTCACTGGAGTTAGGGCTCTCACACACAATTGGTTACTGACGCTCTCTGGGTTGCCTTCCACAGGCTGCCAGTGGTGAAAGATACAGTTTCTGTGACACCTAAAGCTTGCAAGATTTGGTCATGGAACCAGGCCAGGCAACAATGGAAGCTCCCTTTAGAGTCAGGCCCAAAAGTGGGTGTTTCTTTACAATTATAAAGCAAACCACAAGGATCTTGTAGTGACTTTTAGACAGAAAGTTTTCTTTGTCCTTCTAAGACTAATACTGTGATTATTTGAAGGCAAAGCTAATATATCAGTTTTCTTAGCCTTATGCCAAATTTCCATCATTGTATCTTATCAGCTTGTTTATATTTTTAAAAATGAGCTAATTTAGTGGATAGAAAAGATGCTGAATTTTCTTTCCAGCGTTTTCTGACCTTTCCTGTGCCCAGAACACTTGAATGAGCCGTGTCAATAGCACAAGAGTACCTGAAAACTGAAAATCAATTTTGTTGTAGAGTTGTACAAAAAAAAACAAACAAACAGATAACAAAAACAAAAAAAGCTGAAGGAATTTCCCACAATGGGAATCAATATCTGCAGACTGTCCTTTAAGGACTTGACATTATACTATACCATGAAATTCCAAAAAAGAGGCATGTCTTTTTAAGAAGTCCTATTGTTAAGACCAGCCAAAAAGATCTTTTATAAGTATCAGTGAAGGAATGATGAGGATGAATAGTTCAGTAGAGACGAGAAAGCATCATCTATAGTAGAAAACTGCCCCAACTCTGAATGCCCTGCACCCAGTCCCTAGGGGGGACCCTCGGTGTTCTAGATTCAGATGACACATGTGACGGGTTGTTCAGTTTATTGCCTTTAATTTATTTTTTATTTTTGTACAGTTATAGTTATATATTGAGTGCATTTCCTATACCCATTGTCCCCACCCTTCCCTTTGTCCAACTCCCTCCCATTTAGCTGCTTTGTTTCTCAACTATCTAAATTTCTATTTTTTATATACACATGCATGATTGTACATGACTATGTAAGATCTAGGAATCACAAATGGGAGACAGCACATAATATTTGTCTTTCTGAGCCTAACTTCTTAGATTAATTTAGAGTTGTATCCATTTCCCTGCAAATGACACAATTTCATTCTTCTTTACGATGAGAGCAACACCACTGTATTCATAAACTGCATTTTCCTTATTGTTCCTCTGTTGACAGACACCTAGGTTGGTTCCATAATTTAGCTGCTATGGACAGTGCTGCAGCAAACCTCGAGGGGACTCTTTGATATGGAGTCTTTGGGGTAAATACCAAGGAGTGGGATACTTGGGGCAAGATGGAATCTTCATGTGGCTTCATTTCTATTTCCCTGATAGCTAGTAATGTGATTATTGTTTGTGTCTTTTGGTTGTTTATACTTCATCTTTTGAGAACTTTCTGCTCATTTAATTAGCCTATTGACTGGGTTGTTTGTGGGTGTCTTTCTTTTTTAGTGATTAGTTTTTCAGTTTATATGTTCCACATACTAACCCTCTGCTGGATGTATAGTAAACAAAGATTTTTCTGCTGCTTGTAATTTTGAAATATATTAGGATTTTGATGATTATAGTTTCTTTCTTTTTCTTGAGATTTCTTCGAGAGCTGGGTGTGGCAGTGCATACCTTTAATCCCAGGACTCAGGAGATAGAGGCAGGTTGATGTCTGTGAGTTTGAGGACAGTCAGGTCTACAAAGTGGTTGTTACACAGGGAAACCCTGTCTCAAAAAAAAAAAAAAAAAAAAAAAAAAAAAGCTTTGAGTATTCAGAGTCTTGTGAAATAATCACTTGTATGGTTGCTTTTTGGTTGCCTCAAAGAATGTCTTTGGAATTTTGATGGCAATTACACTGAATCTGTGGGTAATTTGGGGATAGTGTAGATATTTTAAAGAGATTTATTCTCCTAATAAATAGATTGTTTTCCCCATCCATATTTTCATCTTTAATTTCCTCATCAACATTTTATAAATTTCAGCATAGATAATTATTTCACTTCTTTGGTTAAATTTTCTAAGCAACTTTGCTTTTTATGATGCTGTTGCAAACAGATTGTTTTCTACTATACTTGTTGGCTCCTTCATTGTTAGTATAGAGAAATGCTTATATTTTTGTATCAAAAAACCTACTAGGGCTGGAGAGATGGCTCAGTGGTTAAGAGCACTGGCTGCTCTTCCAGAGGTTCTGAGTTCAATTCCCAGCAACCACATGGTGGCTCACAACCATCTGTAATGAGATCTGGCGCCCTCCTCTGGCGTGCGGGCATACATGGAGGCAGAATGTTGTATACATAAGAAATAAATAAATCTTAAAAAAAAAAACCTACTAAATTTATTGCTTAGTTCCAACAAATTTTTCCTAGATTCTTTAGGATTTTCCATCTTTTATGACAACATAATCTATAAATAGAGTCAAGTTTACTTTTTCCTTTCTAATTTTGTTGCATTTTTTTTTTTTTTTTTTTTATATAATTGCTATGACTAGTATTTCTAGTGCTGTGTCGAACAGAAGTGGTGAGAGTCAGTCTCGCTTTCCTGGTATCAGATCTTAGAGAACATATTTTGAAATCTACCCATTTGTTAGGTTAGTTGTGGAACTTTCATACATGGCTTTCAATTGTGTTTCCGCAAGCATCTATGTTTATTTTGTTGAGTGGTTTGAATCATAAGTGATATTGAATATGTCATCAAGATTTTCTGTATCTTTTGAGATATCAGGTGACTTTTATCTCTTATTCTATTAAAATATATTATGTACCTATGTTAATAGATTGATTTCATATGTTGCCCTCATTACATCTCAGGAATAAATATTATTTAGTTCTAATTTATGATCTTTTTGTGCCCTGTTGTGTTTTACTCGTTTATGATGCAGAATTTTACACGTTGTATTCATCAGATTACTGTCATGTACTGTTCTATAGCATCCTGCATTGTCTTTTCTGTGCTGCCTTCCTCCTGTCTTGATATCATAGTCAGGCTGATCTCCTGCATTGAAAAGTGCCCTCTCTTTTAGGTTTGGAACAGTTTTAGGAAGACTGGTGTTAATTAGTCTCTATCTACTCAGAGAAGTTCATCTGTGAAGATACTGCTTGTCTTTTCCTTGTTCAGAGGTCTATGGTTACTAATACCTGTTCCCTATTGGTTGCTTGTCTGCTCAGCTTTCGAGAGCTTCTGATTCAGTTTTAGTAGGTTGCATATTGATAGAATAGCAATTTCCTCTAAGTTATCCAATTTGCTGGCTCCTTGTTGTTTATAACAGGTCCTTATGACCCTTTTTGTTTCTGAGGCAACTGTGACTGGTGGCCATGGCATAACATTATTATCATGAGCTGCAGCAACTGCAGTTACCTGCACTGGGCCTGTTGAAGACTGGACCTCTCAACAGTCAGTCATGACTGGGGGAGGAGCTCATGAGGCTTTACTCTGCCCTGCTGAACTGTTAGCAACTTCAGGATGCTGGGGAAAGGGGAGTCATTATCTTTAGATGTGTACCTACTGGTGAGAGCTGTGAGTTAATCTTCCTGTACACCGTGAAGATGTGTTTTTGTCAAGGCATCTTCTGATTGGCTAATAAAGAGCTGAATGGATGATAGTTAGGCAGGAGGGGATAGGCAGGTTTCCTAGGGAGAAAGAGGAAGAGTAGAAAGAATCTAGGTGTGGGTATTATGCCAGCGAGACACAGAGCAAGTCAGGCACATCATGGTATAGAGGAGAGGTAGCAGAGCTATATAACAAAACATAGATTAATAAAAGCTGGTTAATTAAGTTATAAGAGCTATTTGGGGAAAAGCCTAAGCTAAAGGCCAGGCTTTCGTATTAATATTAAGACTCCATGTCATTATTGGGGAGGTGGCAGTCTCACAAAGGAAACTCTGACTACATTTGAGAATGTTTACTACTACGGGAGAGCCCAGCAGGTCCCATCGGACAGGTCTATATACCCACGGTCATGCAGAAGACCCCAGGGCCTAAATTTGGGTCACAAGACAAACTGAAAGACAGGAACATGAGAAAGATCTGTAGGGAAGAGTGGAAGTGATAAAGAGAAGAAGAAAAGAGAGCATGGGGTGAAAATCATCAGACTGCATTATATACATGCATGGAATTTTCAAAGAGAAATCGAACTAAATGAACACTGGCTAGGTCTGGGATGCAGCTCAGTGGGAGTGTACTTTTGGCACATGCACTTCATTCCTCAATACAGGAAAAACAAACAAGCAGAGATGATTCTATCCAGTCAAACTTGGAAACTACTACCCTAAAAGGTCAAAGAGTTGAGCTGATACTTGAAGCTCTTGGGATTTAGAAGAATAATGTGTGTCTTGAGAGGGACTCAGAGTTTCAAATGGGCAAACTGAATAGAGCAGAGGCAGAAGGATATGATGCCGAGTCTTCCTGGGGTGGGGGTTGGGAGTGGGGACATCAGGAGGGGAATGTATGACACAGGTGGGAGAGAATTCTGGATAGGTCATCTAACCGTTCTGGTGTGCTGGCTACAGGACTGTAACAGGACGTTACAGAAAGCCTGTAACGCACAGTGAAGGCATTGGGTGGTTTATTTAGCTGGTTTTAATAGCCTCGCGCAGGTTGTAGCTACCATATTAGACAGCACAGCAGGTACCTACAAATATTATACAATGTGCTTCCTTTGCTTATAAATTTCCTATTTGCTGGTGTGGGAAGAATTCTGAAGGATGCTGAAAGGAGGAGTCTGCAATTAAAATTTTACTGTCAAGCTAATATGTTAATAGGATAGAAATTCTTCAGAATCAACAATGAATTGATGGGGGAAACGTTCTTTTTCCCAGTCACACTACAGTCAAGGCAATAGCGGATTAAAAGGAATGGGCATGTTGTTAAGGTGACCAAACCCCTAGTCTGGTTTATCTCTTAATCAGTAGCAAGTATTTTTGCAGAACGGTCCAAAACCAAGCCAAAACCTGAAAAGAACAATATCACTCAACCGTGGGAACCCTTGTCTTTGATGCCTTAGATGTCGCTCCCTGAATCTTTTGCTAACTGGCACAGGCAATGCATTTAAGATTGAGCCACATTTCCGAAAAGGTCAATTTTTAATGGTAATATTCCCATTTAAAATAAATCCATGGGACTATCATCACACGCTCCCATACTCTTTAAAATGGTGTTCACGAAGAATAAAGTGCAAGATGAAGGCTGAGCCGAAGGCGGCTGTGAATATTATCATATCACCGTAAATAGGATGGAAAGGCAGTGGAGGCCTCCAAACAGTCCTCTAACACGGAAAGGACCACACTCTCAGCAACGCTGGTCCCGCTAAACAGAGGTCTTTGAGATGCGAACTACGAAGTTACAGAACTGCATTAACTTGACAGAGGCACCATGACTATGCTACTATTAATACACACATCTCTACATTCCCTCAGCTTTCGTCATTTCATCTGCTTTAGCCAACGCGGGTTATTCTTTTCCCACCTAACGCTGTAATAGCAGAGTAGCTCCGGACACTTAGCCATCTTGTCCTGACAAATAACCAATTCACCTTTCTCCCCTCAGTATATTCTTAAGTATTGATTTTGCCAAGTGAACGCAGACATGTGTCACACTCATCCAATACGCATCTGTCTTCCTGGAAATGTAGTTTGAACATCAATCAGTCACCCAGCCGTTTCACCTCCGAGTCTTATTGCCGCTGTCTGTCAACTATTACACCTTGGCCGTTTTCCAAATATGTTGTTTTTAGAAAACAAAATGGACACCGTCTTTTATTTCTTTGAGATGTATGCAAATGTTTGCTAACTGACGTTCATTAAATTTACTTTTCTGTATCGAATGCTAAGTTTTTTAAACCCCTGTTTCAAAGACACATAGTTATTCCCTTTCGAGACCCTATTTTCTGAGTAGTATTTTTTTCCCTTGCGAGTCAGACCTCCCCGTTGAGGAGGACTGGGAACCAATGTCACACAGGTCCGCAGCGGCACAGAATGCTTCTGTCCCTGCCTGGATCCAGTGAGGGTCAGAGTGACACCCACCTTGAGCTGCAGGCCTCCTGGGACCACGGTGTTTGCGGGAAGGCTCTTAAGGTGTTGGCAGACACAGGAGGAGAACTGCTCCTGCTCAGCCTGTAATTGGGGGCCAAGCTTAGCGAGATGGCCTCTGTTGCTTTTGATAGCTGTCTGCAACTCATCAATCAGCATGCTCACCTGAAAGGGTTAAATTGCAAGAGTTGTTAGCAAGAAGTAATTGTTGATGTCACACCTATTAGATTTTTTGAGTATCTAGCCTGATAGGAGAAAATGACTTCAATTCAAGAATTTAAGTATGGCTCTATCCTCTGGTAAAGAGAGCACGAGGGACAAACATCGCTATCTCCTTTATCCACTTTTTGTTTGTAGATAACAACTGTGTGTGTGTGTCCCTTTACTTTTGTATTAAGAAAGCCATTTAAAATTGCTGAATAAAAACCAATTTTATGCATAACGAAGAACATATAGATCTCAGAACTGGGTAAAATACTTAAACTGCTTAACAGGCCCAATATGGTGACACTTAAAAGAAAGAGATCGGCTGTGTGACATCAGCCTTGTCGACATAATGAATTCCAGGACATCAAGTGCTACATAAGAGCCCATTTCAACAAAGGAAAAAAAAAATACAAAGAAGAAAATAAACAAAATACTTAACAAAATAAAAGCTTTCTTGGCCTTTGAAGTTCATTGTTATGCAACCTGTTACCATATTTCAGTTTATTATAAGTGACTTTTTTAAACTATTTTACTTTACCATGTACTAAATTAAAATGTCAGTGGATATATTGAATTCATTAAGATTTTGTAGACCTTTAAAATATGTTTTCTGCCTAGACGGCATTCTAAATATACACAAAATAAAGCATAAAATTTTCCAAAAGTAAGAAAAGGCTAAAAAGACACTTATCTTTGATGTTTCTATTTCTAGACTCCTAGTCAGTGGAGTTAGGGAAGACATATGACCTTACTCATATATTATTAAAGAGATATGATGAGTACTCAGAAGTAACAAATTAACATCATAATCATATAGCTTGCTAATTAAAAATGACTACACTTCTTTGACTCCTCATTGGTTCTATCCTTTGGGAAAGTGTCCAGAACCAGTATAGCTAGATTATACGATAGTTCTATTTTTGGTTTCTTGAGAAGCCTCCATGATGTTTCCATAGTGGCTGGGCTAGGTTATCTACCCACTCATGATGAATAGGAATCCCCCTTTCTCCATCTCCTTACCAGTATCTGTCACTCTTATTTTCTTAATACAAACCCTTCTGACAGTGGTGGAATTTGCACCTCCACAGCTAAGAATGTTGAAAACTAGTTTAAAATATTTTTTAGCCACTTATGTTTCTTCTTTGGAAACTATCAATTCATTCAGCTTTCTATATATGGGAGGATATTTTATTTTGAGTTCTTTATATAGTCTAGATCTAGCCAAAGCTTTCTTCATTCTGCAGACTGTTTCTTGCTGACAGCTTCCTTTGTAGTGCAGAAGCTTTTACCATCATGCGATTCTATTTGTTAATTATTTGCTTTGTTTCCTGTGCTACTGGAGTCTTTTCCATAAAGATCTTGACTGTGCCTATACCTTCAAATATTTTCTTCTTTGTACACCGGTGTGGCAATTTGAATGTATTTGGCCGCATAAGCTCATGGGGAGTGGCACTATTAGGGGATATGGCTTTCTGTAGTAGGTGTGGCCTTTGTTGGAGGAAGTATGTCACTGTGAAGTGGGCTTTAAGGTTTCACAAATGCTCAAGCCACATCTAGTGTCTCAGCTCACTTCTTGTTGCCTTTGGATCAAGATGTAGAATTTTCAGCTCCTTCTCCAGCACCATGTCTGCTTAGAGGCCACCATACTCACAGTTACCAATGGAGTAAACCTCTAAAACTATATGCCACCACCCCAATTAAATGTTCTCCTTTTTAAGAGTTGCTGATGCCATGGTGTCTCTTCATAGAAATAGAAATCCTAACTAAGACCATGGATATATTGTTGTTTTTCCTGCTTTAACATTTTCTAGGACTATCGTTCTCATCTTTACCCTTGTGCGGTTGATAACAATTCTATTCACTGCATAATTCTATGTCTTGCCTAAATGTCTGCAAATAAAATGGACAATTCCTCTAAAGAGTATCCTATATACTTACACATTAACCTCTTAATATCTGAAAATACAGTATTTGATCCAGCCCTCATTCAAGAAGCTTCCAAGCTTCTTCTTTTTTTTTCTTTTTTTCCCCCACCGCTGCCTCCCCTTTCCCTCCCCCTCCCCCAATCAAGTCCCCCTCCCTCGTCAGCCCAAAGAGCAATCAGGGTTCCCTGCCCTGTGGGAAGTCCAAGGGCCACCCACCTCCATCCAGGTCTAGTAAGGTGAGCCTCCACGAAACTGCCTAGGCTCCCACGAAACCAATAGGTACAGTAGGATCAAAAACCCATTGCCATTGTTCTTGAGGTCTCAGTAGTCCTCATTGTCCACTATGTTCAGCGAGACCGGTTTTAACCCGGGCTTTTTCAGACCCAGGCCAGTTGGCCTTGGTGAGTTCCCGATAGAACATCC
>NW_026067937.1:3265339-3318542 GCF_014885135.2 Alexandromys fortis
TTCTGATTATTTTACATAAAATTTTAAAGCCAAAGGGACCTGATAAAAGTGTTAACCCATAAAAACTATCCATTAAAATTGAAGAAGAAATAAAAATCTTCCATGACAAAAACAGACTAAAGGAATATCACCACTAAACCAACTCTATAGCAACTACTGGAAAAAATATTTCAGTCTGAAGAGAAGGATGACCACACCTAAGAGGCCACAGGGAATAAATAAGCAGTACAAGAACAGTCGATTAAAAGAAGTCTAATAAAATATCACACAATCAGCAAAACAACAGGAATTAATGTACACCTTTGACTAATACTCCAAATGTTACTAGTCTTGATTCCACAATGCAATAATACAGACTAGCAAACTGTGTATGAAGACATGATCCATCTTTCTTCTACCTCCTAGAAACATGCTACAATAACACTGATAGACATTATTTTAGAGTAAAAAGATAGAAAAATGTATTCTAAGCAAATGGGACTAGGAAACAAACAGGTGTGGCTATAAAATTTACAGAAAGTACATAAATTTTGGAAACTAAACAGTAATCTATTAAATGATTGTTGGGTCACTGAAGAAATAAAGAAGAAATTTTAAAGATTTGAAAGAGAAGAAAGTTTAAAATAAAAAGACTGGTTAAATATACAAAAAACAAAAATATAATGCAACTATATGCTGTCTACAAGAAACTTCACTAATAAAATTATACGTAGATGAAGAATTAAGGGTTGGAAAATGATACACTACAAAAAATGATTTTCTTTGGACAATGATATGTGAGCAGAAGTATCAGGTGGCACTTTGTGTGTCAGTGTGCGTATGTGTGTGTGTGATTATGAAATGTAGATGCATGAGTGTTGGTATATATGTGAAGGCCAGACAAGAGTTCACCCTCATGATTCATTTCTCAGGACTCATCCATCTTGGTATTTTTTTTTTTCAAGACAGGGTTTCTTTGTGGTTTTGGAGCCTGTCCTGGAACTAGCTCTGTAGACCAGGTTGGTCTCGAACTCACAGAGATCTGCCTGCCTCTGCCTCCCGAGTGCTGGGATTAAAGGCGTGCACCACCACCGCCCAGCTTGCATCTTGGTATTCTTGAGACAAAGACTCTCTCACTGTGATCATCTATCTTGGTATTCCTGAAACAAAGACTCTCACTGTGACTTGAGGCTCATTGATTCAGCTAGGTTGACTGGTCTTAGAGCCCCAAGGATCCACCTGCCTCAACCAACCCAGCACTTGGATTACAGTCGTACGTCCCCTTGCATGCCTTTTCAATGTGTGCATTAGGGAACAAACTTAAGTGCCTCTCCTCACAATGCAAGCACTTCACCTACTGAAATATTTCCCTAACATTGCCAATTTTTTTTAAGCTGGAGGAATCACAGTACTTTAATTAAAAACATACTACAAAGTTATAGTTACTAAAACAACATGTTATAGAAATAAAGCAAGACACAGACTAAGGGAACAGGATAGAGATTAATCATAGATTAATCACAAGTAATTAAACTTATGCTTACACAGTAAATTGGTGTTTTTATTGGCATAGAGTCATTATACGAGGTACTGGATATGTATTTTCATATAAGTATATAATACATTATAATACATTTGAACTCTTTCCCCAATGGCTCTCTCCTCTTCCCTTTGTCATCTACCATAATTCCTATTTGCTGCCCTAGACAAATTTCACTTCTACTTCCATCTTGTTCTCCCTCTCAATCTCTCTCTCTCTCTCTCTCTCTCTCTCATATATATATATATATACATATATATATATATATGATTTTATGAATCTAGGATTCACAAATTAAAAATTGCAATGTTTGTCTTTGTGAAAATGACAATTTAATAATAATGATATACAGTTCACTTGCTATTTTTGTAATAAAACACTGATCAAAAACTACTTGTGGAGGAGATTTATTTCATCTTACATTTTTCAGACAACAGCTCATCACGGAGGGAAATCAGGGTAGGAATTCAAGACAGGAATCTGGAGGCAGGAACTAAAGCAGAGGCCATGAAGGAATACTGCTAACTTATTGGTTCAATTAGAGTTTTTATGCAATCCAGGACTACCTTCCCAAGGGCAGTACCTACAGTGGACTGGGTCCTCCCACCTTAATCATGAGAAAATTAATTAATGAGAGAAAACGCCCCTACAGATTTACAGACCAGTCTTCATAGACACACCTTGTCAACTGAGGTTCCCTCTTCCCAGATGAGCCTAGCTTGTGTCAAATTGACAAAAATCCAGCCAGCACATATGGTGATATAGGAGGTCCTTCTGTATATGTGTTGCTTTTATTGGCTAATGAACAAAGAAGTTGCTTTGGCCTGTGGTAGGGCAGAATAGAGCTATGTGGGAAAACTACATGGAATGCTGGGAGAAAGTATGTGGAGTCAGAGAGATGCCATGTAGCCACCAGAGGAGGAAGATGTGAGCTGCCAGCTGGAACCTTGCCAGTAGGTCACAAGCCTCGTGGCAAAATATAAAATAATAGAAATAGGTTAATTTAAGATATAAGAGCTAGCTAGAAATATGCATAAGCTAATAGGCCAAGCAGTGTTTTAATTAATACAGTTTCTGTGTGCTTATTTCGGGTCTGGGTGGCCGGGAAACAAACAAGCAGCTTCTGACAATATGATAACCTCTAGTTGTAGCCATTTTCATTCTGAGAATTACGTAATTTTGTTCTTCTTTATGGGTGAGTAAAACCCACTGTGTATATCTATTTTCTCTTGTTCATTGCTCTGTTAATGGATACTTATATTGGTTCTATGACTTAGCTGTCATGACTACCCCTGCACTGATCATTGATATGATGGTGTCTCTGTGATATGCTGAGTTCTTTGAACAAATGGCATAGCTGGAAGTTCTATTTTCAGTTGTTTTTAGGAGCCTCTATATTTGTTTCCACAATGGTGGATTGTTTGCAATCCTATCAGGATTGTGTAAGTCTTTCACTTTCTTTTCAACTTCACCAATACTTGCTTTTATTGGCTTTCTTCTTAAAATGTTTTAATTAAAATAGCATTACATCACTTTCTCCTCTCACTTTCCTCCTCCATCTTCTCCCAACTACCCTCCTCTAAAACCCTCCCATTTCCCCTCTAACTCAAAAGTTGATAGATTCTTTTATCCAGCTATTGTTATTACATATTCATATGCACAAATACATAGAGATACAACATGCTGAAGGCATTCTTGGTGGTAGTGTGCATAAGGTTTCAGGGCTGACCACTCTGTATGCAGGAATCAATACTAAAGCTCATGCCTGGGACAAAATAATTTTCCCTCTCCCAGAAGCCATAGTACCCTGTAATTCTTTGTCTAGGAGTGGCACTCCATGAAATTTCCCCCCTTCCAAGTTAATATATCTATTAATATTGCTATTGCTCCCGTCTTGTTTATGCAGCCATTTCTAGAAGAGACTGTTTCATTGCAGACTTCTTGGTCTTCTGGCTCTTACAGTCTGTCCTTTTCCTCTTCTGCAATGTTCTCTGAGCCACAGATTCAGGAGCCCTGTTGTAATTGTATCCCACATATCTGATCTTTACATTATGATTAATAATAGTAGCAAATTACAGTTATGAAATAGCAATGAAAATAATTTTATGGTCGGAGGTCACCACAACATGAGAAACTGTATTGAAGGATTGCAGCATTAGAAAGGTTGAGAGCCACAGGACTAGATAGATGTGTTGTGAGAAGTAAATTTTGATCAGGGCATAGCAGAAATTAAGGAGAGAAAGTGGCAGGCCTCTTCACAGGTGTTCGCGTGGTGTCTGATTCCATATGTGATGTGCCGTGGTCAAGGGTGTGAGCAGAATTTGCAGGTGGCACTGCTCAGCACCTCCCCGAGAGCCACGGAGTTTTCCCATCACTGGTTTTTGCCATGGCTGCAAATGCCCCAGTACTGCAGTAGAAGCTCTTCCTGCAGCATCTGTCACAGCCTAGGACGGACATACGGGAGAGGGCCACAGATAACGTGCAGCTAATATATAAGTAGATAATATATAATATATATTGTTTTAATAAGCTGATAGTATATTGCATATACCTGTGTTAAGTCACTGGGATTTAGGCTTGGACAACTTTATCAAAAACGGATTAATTTACTATTTTCTATTCAATATTTCCAACCATGTTTAACTCATTAGTAATGGACAGCTCTTATTGGCAGTGAAGGTCTGTGCCAATTCCTATCAGGTGTTTGTAAATAAGTTCTCATGGCTAACTAAAGGAACTTGTATACACGTTTAAAAACCACAGGCATATAAGGCAGTGGAGAGGGCTTGGAATAGTGATGAGAGGAGTCACAACGGAGGAAAATAGAAAATAAATAATGTAAAAAAAAAAAGATGTGAAAAGGAACAGAAAACAAATGAAGAAAATGATTAGGGAAAGTTAATGAAGGAAGAAAGAAAATGAAGACAATACTGTTCTTAAACTAAAAATCCCATGGGAGGATCCTCTAAGGAGCCCTTCCTGCTAGAATGGAGTTTGGAACTACACACAGCACAGCCCTATTAAGTTGTGACCAAAAAAACATCTAAAGTATTCAGTGCAAGACAATAATGCTTCTGCCTTATCTTGTTCATATTTTCTCCTACACAAGTATTATCCTCAAAGTGACAGATGATGCCAACTGAAATACCAAAGCCAAGCACCAAAGAGCCCAGGTGACCTTCTCTTCTAGTGAGGTCAAAGTGCAAGCAGTAAGGCCCCAAACACAAGGCTCTCTGGAAAGTACAGCTGCTCTCTGAATCCATTTCCAAGGGTCATGTGACTGGGGAGGTAGGATTTTTCTGTAGCATTCGATGCTGATTCATGTAATGTACAGAGTTTCTGAGAAACTCTGCTCTCTTCAGTTTGTGCTTCCCCACACGGTAGAGCAAGCCGCTAGCACAGAACCAAAAAAGAAAGAAGGAAGATCCCAGACTTTGATTTAGGACATTTTTATGCATGACTGGTTTTACTGTCACAATCCATACCCTTTAACTGATAAGGGATTCCATGTGACATCAGAACTCAGCCAACCATACAATTGCTGATGTCATTTGCTCTCTAAAGAGCTATTGGTTAAAGTCTTAAATTTTTCATTGGGGATAAAGTCTTTGTCCTTTCAAAATGTTTCTCTATTACTTTTCACTGCTTCCGTTTGATTATTTGTCAATATGTGAGAGCCACAATAATACGAACTATTAGTTGTTTTCATAATTCAAAACTAAAAAGCTATGTATCTGAGCGAAGATGAAATCACATCTTAAGCAAAGAAGAGAATTAGTCAGAACCCTGCCAATGACATTTTGATAATACTTCTATTCAGCTCTGCTCAAACTTTGTAACTTTACATATTCATATGGCCTTTTATCTTCCAAGTGCTATTTTTTGTTCTCAGTTATTATGACATGTTGCCTTTAAAGACAACTATACATGTGAAATAACTCACACAAAAATCAGGCAAATGATACAATATTATTGAATTATTTTACATAATATGATCTTTTTCCCAATCAAAGATGTTACTAACAGGAGAAAAATGTCCTTTAAAAAATTCTTTATCATAAATCTTTTTTTCCCCTGCAAACCCTTTTTTCTCTCCACAAAAGCAATCTGAATGGGGGTAAAAGAAGACAAAACTTGACCTTTTGTGATCCCAGCATTAATGGGTCTGTTCATAATTCAATCTATGTGTGTGTGAGGGCATCCATGTGGAAACATAGAAGCCTGAGAGACATAAAACCTTTCCCTTTAAACATTATCTGACCCTTTCGGTCCCATTCACAAAAGAAGGCTTACGCATGCATATGCTGGAAAAGCGCACCGTCTCATTGTGCAGCGGAAAGCCTACTCGTTCCGCTCACGCTCCATGGCGATGGGGCACGGAAGTGACACTTGTACAGAATCTGGGGGTATAACAAATGAGCGGAAGGCACCACACAAAAATGAAATATTCTGCCGAGGAAACAGACCAAAGTTCTGAAATAAGGCAAGTGCCCACACTGCTGTAAATATGCAATGGGCTTTCACATAATGTGGAGGGAGATTGGCCCACATCCCTCACATGGGCTTTTACAGAATGTGGAGGGATACTGGACCACATCTCCATGATGCTCGCCTTCAATTCTTGAATTCAATTAAGTTCTCAAGATGGCTTGTAGTCAGCACAAAATATTAACCTCTTTATAACTTTTTACAGAAATTTTTACCTACTGAAGGTTCTGTTTGTGAGCTGCACATTGTTAAATATTCCCTGTCTGTTGCCAGGAACAAATCTAAGGAACTTCTGGTTTTCGTAGTGGCTTCAGCTGTTGGGCTGAATTCTCTGTGGCTCGGAATCCACCCATGAAATTGAGAACCCCAGAGTGCTTCTCACAGGACCATTTAAAATCATCACCTAAAACAGTAGTCTCTATTCTTGAAATATGGTCTTCAAAGACATAGCGGGATGATCTTAAAGTAAGGAAATCCTGCCAGCTCAAGCCCAGCTTTCTAGGCCAGTGTGGTAGCTCAAACTTGTAAGTGCTTGGGAGTCTGAGGCAGAATTGACTTGAGTTTAAGACCTCTGTGAACTACACAGTGAGTTCCGAGGCAGCCTGGAGATGCAGTATGAGAAAGGAGGGGCAAGATGGTGCAGAAGGCAGAAAGCAGTCGACACCAAACCTCGCGATCAGCATTTGATCACGAGGACCTATATAGTGGAAACCTACAAGTTATCATCGAACATCCACGTGTGCACCATGCTTATACATACATACGTACATACATGCGTACGTACATGAAATGGTAAGTTTTCATTAATAACATATTTTAAGTGAGTCAGAAAAGGAACACAGAACTTTTGTTTGTTTGCTTGCTTGGTTGGTTTGTTTTTCGAGACAGGGTTTCTCTGTAGCTTTGGAACCTATCCTGGAACTAGCTCTGGTAGACCAGGCTGGCCTCGAACTCACAGAGATCCGCCTGCCTCTACTTCTGCCTCCCAAGTGCTGGGATTAAAGGCATGTGCCACCACTGCCCAGCTCAATGAGTATTTTTTAACCTTCCTAAATCTCTCCATTGTTCTGCCCACAAGTTAAAAATGAGAACACAATCTTGAACTGATAAAAAGAACAGAAAAATCAAAACTGCTAATAAGAATGTCAATATACATGTGTGAAAATATCACAATGAAACCCACTACTTTTATATTAACAGATAAGTTAATAAGAGCACCAAATAAACATAAATATTGTTATGCTTTTGAGAAAAGATAAATATTAAATTCCTATTATACTTTGTATGTCTAAAATAATGCTCGTTTTCCTTGACCACTAAATTCTCAGTTCCAAGGATATTCTAATTGTACATAAAACAGAAAAGGAAAGACTAAAGAGATGAGTCAATCGGAAGAGCACTTGTTATGCAGGCAGGACATCCTCAGTTTGGGTCCATAGTCAAGCCAGGCCTTTTAGTGTTCATCTGTAATCTCCACACTCCTTCTGGGAGGTGAGACGTGGAAGAAAGGGAACCCCCAGAAGTTTGCCAACTAGCTGATGTATACAGCAGCAAACAGTAAAGATGGAGGAAGACAGAACAGGAACTCAAGCAGGGCTGGAACCTGGAGTAGGACTGGTGCAGAGGTCATGCAGGGGACTTTTCCATGGCTTGCTCAGCCTGCATTCTCATAGAACCCAGGACCACCAGCCTAGAGATGGCATCACCCACTATGGGCTGGGCCATTGAGAAAATGCCTTACAGCTGGATCTCATGGAGGCATTTCCTCAACTGAGACTTCTTCCTCTCTGATGACTCTAGTTTATGTCAAGTTGACACACAACTGGCCAGCACAAGGAATAATTTTTTTCAATTTATAACTAGCAACCTTGTCACTTACCTTATTCAGTGGAAGGAGCCAAAAACTATAACTTAAATCTATACAGTTGTTACTCATTGCATTTTAGGAAATAGTCACATTTATGTTTTATAAAACATCCCTTATGAGTATTCTAATCAATGTTCACAATGTCATCTTTAATATTGGACATATATGTCCCTAATAGCACCACATTTTCATCTAAGAGCTGAATTGATGCAGAAATTTTGATATGCCTAATTGACCATCTGTTATGAAATATATAATCAGAAAGGATGATATAGCCATTAAGATTTAAAAGATGCTAAAACTTTGTATTCAAATTGGTTAAATTTATACCGAAAGTTTATTCTTTACATGTGTACAAGATCTTAACCTTTACGTTGGTTGTAGATTTATTTTTCACAGTGTAGTACACAGAGACTAGCAAATCCATGCCCACTCCTCTGAAAGATTAAATGCTTTTGCATTCCAGGAAGCGACATGAAAATCATTTTCCTCCTTTGTCTGGCACCAATTTTGTGTTATTATTTCATTTATGGAATACGCTGTCAACTTCCCAGCGTGGGCTTTGGAGAGGAGGTCTGGTTTAATAGTTCTTCATTACAATATCGCCGGCAGAATCCGATGATTAGCTCTCTTAGGCTTGACATTTGTAAACTATGGCTTTCCCTTCATAGACGATAACTTGGTTAGCATTTCTAAAATTCAGAGCAAGGCTTCTCTCCTTGGATGTTAGTTAATACAAACACAGTTTATAGTTATCAGAGATTCAAAGGCTCTTTTACACTTCGTGATGCTGAAACGCTTTAAATGTGATTTTTAAGTAATATATAATAACTTGTAAGATTTCTGGGGAAACATTCATTATTTTTCAGAAAATCGTGACTGATTTTCTTTCAGGCAGATACTTTTTTTCAGGATGCCTACGCCAATAAAATAATTACCAGTTTTGAACAGCTTTTTTTTCTGTGCTCTCAGCTTTTAAGAATTAACAAGACTTGATTTACTGCAGTACTCAAGTTAAAACTTCTGTTA
This sequence comes from Alexandromys fortis, assembly GCF_014885135.2. Lineage (NCBI taxonomy): Eukaryota > Metazoa > Chordata > Mammalia > Rodentia > Cricetidae > Alexandromys > Alexandromys fortis. The sequence goes on from NW_026067937.1 coordinate 3,274,243, forward strand.
AGTTCAAAATTGTTGTACATTTTCATTTTAATATCATTAGCAAAATAAGTTCCTTACATCTTCTTGTGACTTCTGGTGTTCCTCTGGTGTCATTGAAAGAATGGCCTTTTCTGTGATTTTTCTCTTTCTGTTCATTCATGATCAAGTTCAACTAAAAGATATAAAAAAATCAACATGAATCTCTGACAATTAATAGCAGCATCTATTCAAAAACTTACTTTTTAATTAATGTTGACATACTTATGTGGAAAAGAAAATTTATTTAGATTTATTTAGATTAAGGAGAGATTAATTTTTTAGGAGTTCAACACTTAACATACTGAATTTTTCACTTTTTAAAAAATATATAACTTGGGAAATCTAATGGAGAGGGAAATCCTGAGTTGGTGTTGTCAATTAGACATTAGACATTACAATTAATCAATTAGACATTGACTAAGACTGCTTAAAGCATTTTAAAATGAATCTACAACTTTTAAAATTAGGTTGAGCTCTTCTATCAAAACTTTCAATGTAGTTAAGAGAATCCAGTAATAGCCTTTATGTTGGAATAAGAAGTCGAGGAGTGCAATAAAAGTGTTCATTCATACACGCTGCTGTACTGAAATTATTTCCAATATTTTATAACAGAAGATTGTGTCTCTACACAGCTTGGCAGCTACCTCCAACCGGCTCGTTCATACATCAGAGCAAGCTCCTCTCTTACTATTTCAGCTTTTGATTTATAAAATTATGAATGTCACCCATTTTATATCCTTACAAATAATCTTATGGAAATAAAATACTGGTTCATCAAAGGAAAAAATTAACTCACACAGTAATATTCATTCAACAGAGTGACACAATTAGAAACAAACAGAACAAGAGTTTGATTAAGAACTCTCTGAAGTTGAATATTTAACTTCACTTTTGAGGATAGGTTCTCATTTTGGAGCTCTGGCTACCCTGGAACTCACTTTGTAGACCAGGCTGGCCTCAAACTTCCAGAGATTTCCCTGCCCCCTGAGTACGGGAATTAAAGGCATGTACTGCTACCATGCCTCGTTCCCTTCCCCACACCATCGGGATAGTTAACAATTCTTAAGTGATGAATCCAGACTAATAATGAATAATGAAGACAGTTTTTAGTTTTTTAGGTGTTCATGATGCTAATATACATAAGTTTTCTCAAGTGTATGCCTAACAAATCATACTTGGTAACATGAATCGTTAATTTCCCCTACCTAAAGATCTCTACCACCTTTATTGGAGATAAGTATGAAATATAGGTTCAAAACACCCTCTTCAGTCTAGCCATTGAGATATACTTCATAATATCCAATCTATGAACACTTTATCCTTTGATAGGTGATACAACTGAGCCCTACAATTATCTGATTGGGCAGACAGGAGTGGCCCACGAATCTTCAGGCTAGCCAATGCTCACCTAAATAAGGAGCTGATGAATGTTTCTATGAGGGCTGTCAACAGGTTAGGCTTTATGGGAAGGGAAAGGGGATGTTAGCAGTCCCTTGTGGTGTGAAATGGACAAGATATAGTAAGCAAACGAGCTGTTTCTCTAAGAAGTAGGTGGTAGACTGAATTTTTGCCGTCAAGTAGACCTAGATTGAGAATCATTGATTAAACAGGTTATTTCTAATCATCACATAAACTTTTATAGAATTACTCTCTAATGAATATTTGTTCCTATAATAATAGAATACAAAGTATAACACTATAAAATATGTAAATATCAAGTCTTTCTATAGACTAAGTCAGACCTCAAATCTCATTGATCACTTATTAGATGAGTTCTCATCTCAGGAGACAGGGGACTAGAAGACAGGCACTGGAGAACATGCCTCAAACTCATCATTCTCTTATTTTTATAGTGTTGGAAATAGAACCAAAGTCACAAGCATGCAGAGAACTATCTGAGTGGGTACGCAGCTATACCACAGCCCTTGGTTTTAGGACACAGGATTTTGGTCTTGTTTCCAGGCTGGTCTTGTACTCATAATCCTTTCTCTCCACCCCCAAATAAGGGATTAAGTGCATGTACCCCATCCCATCAAGATTATTTAGTCTTTAAAGCAATAATTTCCACGTGAAAAAGGAAAGAGTGAGTGAGTGAGAGAGGGAGGGATGGAGAAAGGGAGGGAGGGAGAGAGGGAAGGAATGAGAAAAGTAGAAAGGGAAAGGGGAAGGAGGGAGGGAAGGAAGGAGGGAGAGAACATTCAGAGCAGTGTGTTTTAAGGAAGTGGAACAAAACAAAAACAGAGGCATGGAGAGCTTTGGTACCACACAGAGAGGTAGGAGTCTAATGAGGCTGGTTCCAGGGCTGTGCCATTTGGAGCAGCAGGAAAGTAACTTCAAAAGGTGAGAACTCTTTCCCTCTGACAGCACTACAGTTGTGTGGGAAATCACCTCAATTTCAATGTCCAAATTCAGATGAACACCTACGAATCTAGGTATGCAAAGGGGAAAACATATCAACATCATAAAAATCCATCATATTCTCGTGTCGGGGTGTCTGATAAAATGTGAGAATGAGCACGTGGGGTCTGTACTGGAAGCAGAGAAGCCACCCCAAGAGAAGCATATTTTAATTTAACCATTTCAAGGAAATTATTAAAGTGTCAAATGCGGAAAGTGAAATTTCCCCTGAGTTATTGATGCTATGCAGTGCTAACAACATCTTTCTCCCAAAACCCAAGATGTGACAATAACAGTAAGATTCTTCTCTGCTGCCACTTTTGATGACACTTTCCTGTTTCTTCATTGAGACACACAAAAACAATAAAATAAAGTAACTGGATGTCACCAATTTGCTGCCTTTTCTCAGATACGTAAAATAATTTGTTAATTAAGTTAAAATACACAGGACTGTTCTCTATTAAAGAAGACAGGAACTTCAAAAGTTGAAAATGAGAAACAGTGCTAAAATTTATGTATTACTCAAAAAAGAAATCCCTGCCAAATAGAGTAAGGAAAGCTGTCTTTTTGTTCTAAACACATATTGCTCCCTGTGAATCTAGGGGAAGTTCCTCACACATTCACTGTACCATTTAGAATGTAACAAGTCAATAGGAATGCACATTTCCCCAGGATTTACACTAAAATTGGAAATAACAGATACCAAAACCATACACTATACCCAGGCAATGTTTGGCTCATTGTGGACTAGTGAAACCCAGAAAAGAACAAGCAAGAGACTGGCCACGCACAGAAGGAGAAAGGGAAGAAAAGTTAATGGAAATGTTTTAAGGAAAAAGTCTGGCTAGTTTCACAGCAGATCAAAACTCTCCATGGAAGGCATCAGAGAATTAAGAGCATTTTCTATAAAGACTGTGGGGATTTATCTTGGTGGAGGGGGCTTGCTTGGCAAGTATTTGGCCATATGTACAATCCCCAGTGATACAAAAGAGCACAGAACAAAAAGAAGGAAAGACTTCCACAAAAATATACCCAAGACAACAGAATTCAATAAAATGATTTCTATTATCTGTGGCTTTTCAGAGGATATTTAAACCACTAAGGGTTCAGATATCGCTCCATCTCTAAAAACCTAAAAGAAACAGTTTAAAAATACAAAATTTGATATAAAATTTGGGCTCTGCAATTGAAAGCACTCTTAGTTTTGGAAGGATGCTTCAAATGCCTCCAGGCTCATGGAGCTCTCCTACGGACACCCTCAGATGGAAAGCAGGCTCGAGGCCTCCTAGACAAATGAAACCTAAACAACAAGGATTTTAGCTCAGACACATCATTAATGGCGGGCTGCCTTGCTGTTACAAGCCTCTTACATATTCTGGAGCATGTTTATTAAAATCATAAAGATACTATAAAAATTTTAACATGATAGATAAAATGTATTTTACTAGAGTAAATCACTCTAAAATTGTCATTCTAGATTTTAATTATTAATAATATCATTAGAAAAACCACAGTAATTCAAACAAGCTGGTAGATTCTTCCAACTAATTCATGCTGACATTCCAGATAAGTTCGACCCAAAGGGGGAAAAGCCTGTTAGTGCAGCTAAACTCCCATGATCCTGAACTGTGGCTTTCCACATGGCTTTTGTATTTCAAAAGAGAAACTAAAGATCAAGGATGAAGTATACAATATGTGTTGTGTAGAATGTTCTTAGTAAGTCAGCATGCCCCGTAAGAAGACTGAATTCATTTAAGGTTTCCATCAGTAAATATTGATCTACTGCTGAATTATTTGATCCATAGTTTACATGCAGATCAATATGGGCAATACAGTTTAGCATAAACAATAAGATAACCACCCTTCATATATATTGACAAGTTTCCCAATGGTCTGTTAATATACAAAAGACTGGGACAAATTACTTATTTATATATACAAAACACGGTTATAAAGGACAGCTGCAGGTATTTTTTTGGAAAGTGCATTTTAATAAGGTCCCATTCAGTTATAGAACAAATGGGGAAAAAAAGAGTTTGCACTACAGAGTTTAGTGCAGGAGCCCTCTCCTTTTCTAACCACGAAATCAATCATTTGTCCAGACTGTGGGAGTCGGAGTTAGTTACTGAAAAGACTCCGTATATAAACAAGTCAATAACTCATTGTGTGTTATTGTTGAGCTGAAGAAGTCGGCTTTCAAAAAGCTGGCCCGGCTTCTCCCGGAATGAATGTCACTGTATTCAGGGGCTGGGAGAGCCTTTGTTTCGAGCCATTGCTGGCTGCCATTTATGGATGGGAACAGGAGGTGGCTGCAGGAAGAGCAGGGGAAGCCACTCTTCCCTAGCGTGATGTCCAAGGCAAAGTCTCAGTGTTGTCAGCCTAAATTGTTTGTTTCTGAAAACGGACAATGAGGCTGATATAGAGTGGCCACATGAAAACATTTGCCAAGAGAGCTGAGAGACAAATGAATCCGCAGCATCTTAAGTTGGGTCGGGATGATACCTTAGATTTCCTACTTGTCAACAGAGATAAATCTGACATTCGGGCAACGGTTTGAAGAGTTCAAATGCACAAAATCAAACTGATGAACAGGTCAGCATGTCAAAGGAATTCTATCTGTTCTTGCTGTAAATAGAAAGGTTGGGAGAAAATCAAATGGAGTTTTCAAATGGTCTCTCTGTATGCGTGTGTGTGTGTGTGTGTGTGTGTGTGTGTGCGGTTGTGTGTGTGTGTGCGTGCTTGTGCTTGCACATTCACATGCTTCTTTTAACTGTAAAACAGAAGGTATATTCCGTAGGTATCAGATTTTGGAGAGAGTGATAAAACTCCTTTAAGAAGTGAGGTTGACACTTGCAGTAAGGAAATCCCAATGATCTTTGACTTAAGATCAAAGGTCCTTTATAGATTAAAATGTACTAAATTCAAAATATATGAATAACATCAGAATTATATTTATTTTATCTTGATGCTTGCTGAATAGCTACCATTTATTCAAAGATAAGATACTATGAGGAAACATAAGACCAGGCTTCCAGGGTAAATAACAAACACAGGCGTATCTACTTAACAAATGGTCCTTCTATCTTATTATAAAAATGTCTCTGATATCATCAGACCAAACCTATTTTAGGTCCAGTCCCTTTTCCAAAGATTTTTATTTATGTGTTGTGTGTGGAGGGTAGCGGGAGCATGAAGTGACCTGCACATGGAGGTCGGAAGACAACTTGTGGGAGTTGCTTCTCTCCTCCCGCCATGCGGGTCCCAGGGATTGGTCAAGCTGACAGGAGGTGCCAGAATTCACCGAGTCATTTCTGCAGCCCCATATTGAGGGGATAAAGTAGTTAAAGTTGTAGATAAAGTTGCAGGTGTAAGCAAGATGGGAACACAGGAAATTAACTGACTCGCATCAGTCTCGTATACACACACTTGATTTAGAAAATCACTCCTGATAATGTCGTCTATCTCCACCATGCAATAGAATGCGACAGGCTGTCCCCAGACTCAAACGGATTAGTATCAAAGCACAGGGTGGCCAACAGGACAACAAACAAAGACCAATCAAACATATCTGGTATAAGGTAGATAACCATGGATATATATATGCATATATATATATATATATATATATAGCATATAAGACTAAAACACTCAAGATTGGAATGTTTAAAGATGAAGAACCCACCAAGGAAAAAGAAGAGAAAATGGTAATAGGAAGCATTGTTATTAATTAATTAATTACGTTACTTAATAATTTTATGATAAAATTAGCTCTAAGTAAAGTTGATAAAGTGGCTAGATCATTTGGGGAGAAAGAAGTCTAGCTGAGGCTGAGGGGTAAGCCAGGAGGAGACCACAGGAGATCCAGCCAGCACAGGCAGGGCTGGGTGTGATTACACGATGCTTCACGGAGACTAAGAAGGGACAGACACTTGTGTGAACCCATACTTAACCTATTTCTGAATTCAGATGTAAGAGGAGGGTTACATGTCAAGTGCCCAGTGCTCTAATGAGAACTGGAGAACTCCATTCTTAGCTCTGTGTCTCAGCACCCAGCCCTCAAAACCATCTCAGCTTAATTTACTCCCAGTCTGAGAGCTCCGAGGCCTGACCTAACCCCACTTCTCATAGCAGAGTCTCAAGAAAGTCTCCTTGTGGAAAAATGTTTAAACACCACTTCTCAACTTAGGAAGGAGAGAAATCCAATTCAAAACTGGCCGCGACACAAATGCATTCAAAGACCCTGGGCGATGGCAACAATTATTCCAGCCCAGCTTCCATAGCCTGGCCTCCTCTGTATCCTTCCAGCTCTTTTGAGAAAAACCTCTTTCTCTAGTGTAGCTTCTAGAGGACAGCTTTCTAAGGAGAATATTCTTAAGCCAACCCCCCACAATATTTGATAACCAGTGAACACATAATCATCTTAACTCAGCAATGTTTTGCTACAGTTTATATAAAAGCATCCAAAAGACAATCCTCCATAATACTTCACACAAAGCTGATTTGGAAACTGAAATTTTTAAATTGCATTTAAAAATTCCCTACTCTATTTTCATAAGCAACCATTAAGTTCTAACTCTCCCAAATTCTGTAGGGAATGCAGTACAGGCTTGGCCCTGACTCTGTAGCCATGTTCTAACTTTTTGTCCAAATATTCTATCATGATGAGTAACACCATGTGCCCTTTCTATTTAGCAATTACAACTCTTGATTGCTTATAAGACTGGGGGAGTCAGGGATAGGTGGGTTGGAATGCATAAAAGTTGCTGATACCAACAGTCAGTCAAGATAATGCCAGATGAGTCCCTAAGCCAGACATTGGAAACTGCGGTGCCTAGAGAATGTCATGGGTGGGTTAGATTTTCGGAGGAGCAGCTCAGTGAGAAATGAGTCTGTCTCAGAGGAGTGATGTGGACAGGGAAAGAGCAGAACACAACCTCCTCTGGTCCCCGCACTTACAAGCGCACTCACCCCACTCCACATGTATGTATATTCAGAAACACAAACACGTGCACACACACACACACACATACACAATGTGAATGTAAAAATTGCAAAGCAAATTCAACATTACTACTAATGAAACTACTCAAGATAAAGAAATTATATAATATGTTCTTTCATCAAACTTTCTAAACTACTGGTAAGGGTTCCTGAGTTTAAGAACTAACGACTTCAAGAAAACTCAAGTATGAGAGCTTGGCCGAGGGAAATCTGGTGAAAGATATGAAAGCCTAGAAAGGACTAGAACCCTACATCCAGAAACCCTATCTCTGGGAATTTTTCTGCAGGAACTAACTACAGGTATGCACATCAACCCCCAAATTAACTGCATGGATGAAATTAACGGTTTCAGAGCGCAGGAGAGACAGCTCAGCAGCTAAGCTCACTATCTATTCTTCCAGAGGTCCTGAGTTCAATTCCCAGCAACCACACAGTGACTCACAATCACCTGTAATAAGATCTGGTGCCCTCTTCTGGCCCGCACAACACGTGCAGGCAGAACACTGCATTCATAATAAGTACATCTTTGAAAAAGAAAAATATTGTTTCAAGGGCTGGTGATACATCAGTGTTCAGAATTAAACTCCTAGACTAGATTATCATCATCTATTTAGAATAGTGCTGTTTATTACCCAGTAATACATTTAATTAATTCCATTTAACAATAGAAAATAGAGACAGTATATCAAGTGGAAAACAAATAAGATTTTAAATATATATCAGTACACAATAAGGTTATATGTCAAAATATTAATAGCAACACTCAGAACAGTGAGTCTGGGGTACTGTGGACTTATTCCCCACAGCTGATCTCTGTTGTTTCTACAGTGTCTACTCACTTCCTATGCAGGTACAGATGCCTTTACTTACTGCTTTGTCTCTTATTAGCCTACGCTGTGTCTAAGCAACTGCCTACTTTAGTGTCTTCTATTCGCTCAAGTGCTCCTTATCATCTCCTCCTTACCAAACGCATCTCATCTTTAGGAAGGAAATTGTAATGATCTGGAGATGCTGCCCAGTGCCAGAATATTTGCCTAGCGTGTGCACAGTCATGGGTTTGACAACACTGCAAAAACCAAATCATCACTCTTAAGATGATAAACTACAGTTCGAAGGGAAACCTCAAATTTGTAAAAAGACAAGAAGTCCCATCACATTTGCTTTTAAATTGTTCATGGCTTACTAAATTTTCTTTTAAAAATAAAAGAGTCAACCAAAATACAACAATGGAAGACTTTTAGATTCTTACTTAAAAAAAAAAAACACACATTTACCTGTATTTACTGCTACTGAAAAGTGAGCTAGAGAACAAAGACGAGCTAGCCAGGAGGACTGGGTTCTGCGTCACAGAGCTCTGACATTCAAGACGCACTGTGCCACTGGGCCAGTCCTGTAAATGATGCCTGCACAGGTCAAGCAACTTGCTCGGGAACAAAGGCAAAGAAAATTGAAGAGATGGGATTCAGATCCAGGCATGTCCTGGATCTCCACGACTCTTAATTAAGTCCTGGCTACATCAGGAAATATAATAAATACAGTAGGGAGGAAGTAGCTACATAGTTACAGACATTTTCGTTCATATTGAAGCATTAAATTATAAACGCCAAGGTTTAAAGTATAATTCTATTAGCATACACTGAATTTTATGAAATTAATTGGAAAATAAATGCATTTTAATGAATTGTGTGTCTAGAATTTATTTTTATTATGCAAAAAAGAAACTAGATCAAAATCTACTGTCAGAAATTGTCACTGAAACTTATTAAATTCTTTTTTTCCAAAATTTCATTTTTCTAAGATTATAAATAAGAACAACTAGCATCACTATTTTTTAATTTTGAAGAGACTTAGTAATGTGCTATATTACAATACACACAGATACTAATAAGTACTAGGTGATACTAGCAGTTCTGTATATAATAACTAAGAACTTTTCTTTGTGTATATGTAGACCTGTAAGTGTATATCAAATATACGGACTTTGTGTTAACAGAAAGAATTAACTTATTCTTTGACAGGCCACCAATTTTGAATAGTTGTATCTTCAAATGAGTTTTTGAAATGTCTTAAATAGTCAGAATAACACATTCTTATGAGTCAAAGGATACAAATACATTAGACAGGGGAAAAGTTTGAACGACCCATCACAGACCACAGTAACTGCTGTTGATAACATTACTGTGCATTTCAAAATTGCCAAGAGTAGGCTGAAAATATTCTCACCACTAGCCAATGATAATTATGTAACAGATATATCATGTTTTAAGTAAGCATTCCATATGATATGACACACATGTATACATCAATATCACACTGTACTCCACAAATACATTATTTGTCCAATACTAGATAGGGTAAAGTTCTAGCTGTGCAACATGAGGACCTGAGCTTTGATGCCCAGCACCCCTGTGAACAACTGGGCATGGTGGAGTGCGACAGAAACACGCAGATCCCGGTGTCTCACCGGCTAGACCGTTGAACACAAATGGTGAGCACCAGGTTCAATGAGAGACCTTCTTTCCATAAAATAAGGCATAAAGCCAGACACTTGTAGTCAGCCTCTAACCCCCAGGTGTGCTCACAGGTGAGCGTACCTGTACACCTGTGCTTACACCTGTGCTCTGTAAAGTTCCTCCATATTTACAGTACAAACTAGACTTTGAAACCCAGGAGACGAGCAGAGGGAGAGGAAAACACGCATGCTGTTATTCCAGGCTTCAACTCTCCTGCTCTGCCACAGGTCCTGCTAGAAGGTGGGGCAGAGCCATGTTTCTGAAAGGAGAACCCTTCTGATGGAAGACTTAGAGTCCCCGCTATGACTGCTCTTTATAAGGTCATCATCTAGTCTATCACCCAAACTAGGACATGCTTGAGCACGGCATGACTAAGCTGAGATGGCAAGTGACACCTAAAGGTGCTTTGGGGGAAAATCTCCTTTATTTATCTAATAAAGTCCTCCCTCGCCTTCTCTCAGGTTGCCTTGTGAGACACCTTGTCATTTCCATTGTATTACCAGAGCCTTGTAGTCAACACTTTATTCTACTAACCCATATGCTTATAGGAGCTATTTAGTCTTTTTGTTTACTCTTTTCCTGCTGTGCCTATATTCCATTCTGTTCTCACATCCTGTGTGTGTATGTGTGGTGCATATGCACCTGTGTATTTATGTAAACAGTCATGAGTGTGATGCAATGCACATTTGCTGTGCACAGTGCATGTGTGTGGAGAGGCCAGGAGTCAGCACTGGGTGTCTTCTTGTCTTTCATATAGTGAGCCCAGCCACTAATGATTGCTCACTGGCCCTGGGTGTTTTCCTCTCTTATTCTCTATTTACTGAGGTGGGGTCTCTTGCTGAAGCTGGTGCTCACAGACCTGCTAGTGCAACCATCTGGCTTGCTTAAGAATCCACTTGTCTCTACCTCTCAAGCGCTGTGATTGCAGGTTGGTAGCCATGCCAGCCCAGAGTTTATAGAGGTGTGGGGCTTTGAACTCTGATTGATCCTCACCCTTGAATGAGAAGTGCTTTATCTACTAAGCCCCCTCTCCAGTCCCTTACAATGGTTAAAGTTATTGAGCTTTTCCTCCTCCTCTTGGTCCCGATTGACAGATAACAGTCATGATCCACACAGTCACCATGGCTGTGGACATGACTGAGCCATGACAAGCTGTCTAACTGCTCAGCTGTGGGCAGATACCAATCATGGCCACCCAGACACTATGGCTATATACTTGACTGAGCTGTGACATGTCAACTAACTGCTCAGCTCTGGACACACAACTTTACTCAGGTGTGGCCAAACTTCAGATATTTCAGAATCCTGCTTGGGGATAGAGAGATGGCTCTGGAGTTCAGTGAAGAGCACTTGCTGTTCTTGCATAGAACCTAAGATCAGTTCTCAACACCCATGGAAGATGGCTCCTAACAACCTATATAACTCCAGCTCCAGGAGATACAACATCCTCTCCTGGTTGTGCTGAGCACTTGCATTTGTGGGTACAAACTCACACAAAATAAGATCAAAACTGAAGAAGGAAGCTCCTGCCCCTCCCAAACTTAAAATGAAAGCAAAAGTTTTTCAGGTCAAAAAGTTAGTACAGAAAGCCACCCACAAACGCCTTGAGAAGATCCTCCTCAGGTCTGGTGGTCCACAATACAATGGCTTTGGAAGAAGCCCAACTCTTGGAACAATATGCCCAAGAAACAAGGTTTGCCCACTATGCCATCATCAAGTTTCCCACGGACACTAGATTGACTCTAAAGAAGTCAGAAGACAAAATATTTGTAATCAGTATGTATGTTAAGGCAAGAAGCACCAGATCAAACAGCCTACAGAGAAACTCAAATCCTGTTCAACTGATCTGTCCAAGGTCCTGATGGAGACTGGCTGTAGGGCTTTTCTGTCGCTGTAACAAAACACCATGACCAAGGCAAATTATACAAAGAGGAGTTTACTTTGGGCTTATTGTTTCAGTGGGATAGGAGTCCATCACCATCACAACACAGAGCATGGCAGCAGGCAAGTGTCATGCTGGGACAAAGCCCACATCTCTATCCACAAACAGGATGCAGGGAGATCTACATGCTATAAATCTTTGGAAACCTCAAATCCCGCAACCAGTGACATATTCCTCCAGCAAGGCCACACTTCCTATTCCTCCCCAAATAGTCACTACACTGAGGCCAAGTACTCAAATGCCCAAGACTTATGGGACATTTCATCCAAACCACTGCACCGGTGCAGAGACGATGACAGAAATATTCTGTCTATCACCTGGCCTCGGTTCTGATGCTTTGGATACTGCCAACAAAACCGGGGTCATCTGAATGGAATCTAACCAACTAATTATAAACATGCACTTTTCTTATCAAGAAGAATCCTTCCATGAGATTTAACTAAAAGTCAGATGATAGGAGTCCCCGTGTCGTGCATCACCATGTTTTTGCCACATGAGAACACAGCTCTGATCATCTGAATATCCTCTCATATTGGGTCAATCATTTAAACCTTTAGCAAGATAAAACTTTCCTATCTTTTAGTTTTATCCTTCTTTCCTATGTAAGACAAAACTCTGACCATGCCCCTGTCCACATAAGACTGGGATACAGCCCAAGCAAGTTCTTTGCCGTGACATCATTGTTTAACCTCTGCTCCCTTACATGTTTTGTCTCCCATATCCTTTGACATCTCTTATTATCCCTCCACCATGGTAGCTGTCATGTTATACAACCAGTCACCAAAACACACCTTGAAGTTGTAAATCTCAGCACATCCTTCATCCTGCTCAGAATCGTCTGCCGTACATCTGGGATTTCCTACCATAGCTACTGTGGCATGGCTGCAAATAACACTGCGGGCTGGGGCGGCTACGCGATAAGGAGTAGATTCCCATTGCTCCATAGCACTCTCAGCAATGCAGGCAAATATGCACAAACACAAACCCATGTGCATCCTTGCTACTGTTCAAATTATAACTCTTTGTATAATTCTCTTCCCTTAAATAACACAGAAAGAATGAGAGAAAGAAGAGAGAAGAGTAGGAGAGAGAGAGACAGACAGACAGACATACACACACACACGCGCACACACACGCACAGAGAGAGAGAGAGAGAGAGAGAGAGAGAGAGAGAGAGAGAGAGAAGAGAGAAGGGGTGTTATACCATTCAAGAAACCAGCTCTGACGTGGTGCCAGCCCTGGACATACAGATGTACCTTTAATGAATTAACTGTGCGCAGTAGTTAGGACAGCCCTTAGATGAATGTATGTCCCTGCACTGAGACTGAGATGCCTTCAAACCTCTCTAGTGCAAATTCCAGTCTGTTCATCTCTGTATTCCTGGCATATAGAAAATGCTTTATGAATGCCATGTAAGCTGAACAGAGCTGCACTAAAAACATGGAATTCTGTGGCTGGAATGTATATGTTCCTCTATAGAAGTGGATTTTCCTGATGAATTTCTTGTCATCAGGTGCAGCAACCAGGCCTTCTCTTGGTAATTGTCACATATTGATGCCACTCCCAGAACTCCATAATTGTGAGCTAAGTAAACCTCTGCTTTTTTTGAACATTTAAAATCCTGTGTTTTGCTTTTGTCAAAGAACGTTGACTGACACTAACACACATCAAGTAAAAGGGAACAATGCCTTTCTCTGCCAAAACCATCTTGTGGTTGAAGGAGGTTTAACTTTGGGTGTCCACCATTTCTCACAGCATTGTGACGAAACGCATGCCAAGGCAGCTTCAGTAAGGAAGAGTTTGTATTAGCTCACGGTTCGAGGACACAGTCCACCCTGGAAGAGAAGTTGTGGCAGAGCTTGCGGAGGTTGGAGGATTAGTGCTCAGCTGGCTTTCTTTTTATGCACTCTGGAACCTCAGTTCATGAAGTGGTGCCCCACATTCAAAGTGGGTTCTCCACCTCAGCTAACCTCATCTACATCATTCACTGTAGCTCGGGTCCAAAAGCTTGCCACTCTGGAGACCCTAAAGCCTGACATAGTGTCAACATCCCCCGTCATCCATGAAGAGCAAACCAACTTCACTTTCCATCTCCCTATTTGATCCAGGGTCCAGAGAGTTTGGTCATGTGGATGTTCAGTCTTCAGATTCATCGCCGTCGTCACCCATCATCGGAGGGAGAACATGGGGTCCTCCTATGTGCTGAACTAAACCCTTCACCTTTTCTCACCTATTCTTAGGAAAGCATTGTAACAAAGCACAGCCTGATTCACAGCTTCACAGTAGTCATGTCTGCAGAATGAAAACAAATCCTCCTCAGTTGTCACGATGTTCTGTGTCACTTGCATGGCACTCTGCATCATTGAGGTCCTTCAAAAATGCTAATTGGATAACCCCAAGGAAACAGTGACCAACAAAGCCTCATAGAGTTTCCATTCCTAGAGAGAAGATAGCCACTCAACAAGTCGCAGAAGGATGAAGAATGAGGCCATAGTCGGAAAGGATTCTCAAAATTGGATGCTACCAAATATGAGCTGACAAGGAGGTCCTTAGCCATCTCATTCACATCTACACATCTTCATGATAACTCCAAAAGGAATCATTGCCATTTATAGGGGATAAAAATAAGACTAAACCAGCTGAGACTGAGAAGTCTTGTCTAGTGGACTCCAAGGCAGCAAAAATGCCTTGCCTGCTCCATGTTGGAGCAGTCCACTGACTGTTTCCATAAAGAAACGTGCAGGAAATATGTAGATTCTGCACAGTGGAAATACCTTAGATGCTTAGTGATGATGGTTTCAAAGCAACATCAACTGTATGTTGTAATGCCACACAACTGTAGTCAGAGACAAACTGTGGGCTGGATATGTAGCTCAGAAATACAGTATGCATGTGGTACACATGAACCCTGGATTCAATCACTAGAGCCAAAACAGGAAAAAAAATAAAAAATTCTGTTTAAAATAGAAAATTTGACATTATAGTATTTTATTATAAAAGCAGTCATAACATTTTGTGAATTACTAAATATAAACACACAATATTTATAGGTTATTTGTGATGTACAATATGATGCTTTGCAATAGGCATACACTGTGGGATGGTTAAATCACTCTATGGCTTCATATACTTGAGTTTTTCCTAATGAGAACACTTGAAAATCTCCCTGCATGTTGCAGTCCACTGTAGACCAGAGCTTCTGCTGGGTAACAAAGCTGTTGAACTGGCTTCCCCTGTCTTGACGATATTTTGTCTTTCCACCAAATTAGAGTCCAACCCTAAGTAATTACCTTTCTAGCCCTTGTCTATTCCAGTTTGGACTCGGTAGACTGAAGACTTCCATTTCAACTTGTTAGGATCCCTCTAGGAAGACCATAGACTCCAGATTCAGACAGCTCAACAGAAAAGAATATGAAACACTGAAAACTTTCATTATCCACATTTTTGGAATGTCTGAAATGCCACTTGTTACTATAGAAAGATGCATACCACGTGAAATAAAATTAATAATGCTAATTTGTTCACACTTTAGCTAAAACTCCCTAGGAGCAGAGACATTAAAAATCGGAATGGTTTATGTAGTGTGTATCCAAAAATGCATCTTTTTCTGGGGGTGGCAGTAGTTAGTGGATGAAAAGGGTCCCAGTGTGCAGCCCGGCCTGGCCTGGTCTCACTGTGATGCACACAGTGGTCCAAAAGTCACCAGTCTTGTCTCTGCCCCCGGGGTGCTGCACCATGCGGGGCTCTGCTAAATCCTAATCTTGTCCAAATTCTAGTCCACTGTTACAAATCCAACACCACTTGCTTTCCTAAATATCTCCCGGTCTGTCCCGATATTATTTTCACAGTTAATGCAGATTTATCCGAATAAAGACAAGTCTGTCCCTGGGCACTAGCAGGAAAATCAAATGAGGTAACTAAACCCAAAAGAGAAACTCATTATAAACGACGAAGCACCATGCAAATGTTTTTATTATCAAGGAGTTTTGACCTGGTTCCATCCAAAATATTACAGAGTGAAAAATAATTGTAACTTTTGGAATCAATGATTTCCCAAACTTGTTCTTTACTCCCACCAAGCTTCCTTGAAAACAGTCTCCGTTTCCCTAATTCATCTGGGATGAAAAAGCTTCAGCGGTGCCCACTCAGGGGACTTGAAGTGCAATTGCACAGGGCAGGTGCTCACTGAAACTATTTGACTAATGTGCTCCTGATCCTGATAGATTTGAGGTACAGAGCAATCATGGCAAGATGTTCCCAGCTCAATGTTCCCACCCTATACTGTCAAACAGACCCCATGTACACTTTCCAGTGCAAAATCTGTCTGGGATTTGTGTCTGTCTGTGAGAGGTCATAGAGTCTCGTGACTGAGAAAGGAGATGTTATTCACGATACAGGCCATAGCTATGAGCCAAGACTGCAGGTGCAATCAGATCTCATGCTTCAGGAAAGCCGGAAGGGCAGGGAGGAGTTTCCTGTTCTTCACTAACAGGGACATCAGACAGCTTGATAAAATGAACTGCCAGGAGGGGTTTATTTAGCCTCAGAACAATGCTTCAAAGATAGTCCCTTGCAACAAAATCAATGGGCTAGCTGAGTGGGTGGCGGGAACCTGTGGGAAAAGCATGTGTGCCGAGTCTCATATCAAACATCAAGCACAAAGTGATAGACATTTACCTAAGCTATGTATATGTTACCACTATGCCTCTTGGTAACAACTACAAGCAATTACTGAACTCACAGTTACAACAATGAAATTTTATTTTCAGTAATTCATTAAGTTATTATATTAACATAGACAATATATCAGTGATTCACTTTACTATTGTGACCTTAATCTCCATAAAATTTGTTATTTGCTTAATGTAAAAGTTAAATATGTGATTCCAAGCACTTAACCATTGAAGATTCGCCTTCATTATGCAGAGTAAACATGGATTCTTCCATGAATAAAGTCCCCACGGCTGGTCACATTTTACAAAGCCTATTGATTTAAGTCTCTGCCAGTGAGGATGAAATAATCCAACCAACACAGGAAATTGCATATTCTCCATATTGGGCTTAGCTACGCCATTGTCCTGAGCATCCACACCTATAGATGATGAAGCTATGGTGTGACTTGAGTCTTTATCTTGGTACTTTAATTGAAAATGTCACCTCATTAGTTTAAAGAATTACAGTTCTCTAAGAGTACTCTGAGATTCCTAGAAGCCACGTGATTGTTATTGCTGTTGCTTCCAACCAGAATTCCAACCTCTCCAAAGGAGAAAGATCCAGGGTGGGCTCAGTTCTGATTGGAGCAGCAGATTCTACCTGCGCGTTCAGGGTTAATCCCCATCTCAGGTGATTAAAGAACAGGGAACTGGTAGGAAAAGACATCAAATCGGATTGTAAAACACGTTTTAATCCTCATCACGGCACTCCCCGCTGTTCCAAAGGTCACCAGTCCCGGGCCCTTTCCTCACAACCTACATTGACAAAGCATCAGCGATGCTAAAGTCTGCATTTATATCTGTCACTGGCAGCACTTTTATTCCTATGGAAGTTTGATGCGAGCAAGGAGCCCAGGTACCATTCGCCCACGTCTGGGAGCTCATTGTGTTTGTACACAGTGCAGAAATGAGGAGATTCTATTAAAATTCATTACAACATTGCAGGAATGTTGGGTTTTTTTTTTTTTCCGGCGCTTCCCCTCTTTCTTAGCGATTAGCTTTTTTTTTTCCCCTTTTCCTTTTTTTTTTTTTCCCTTGCCGTACTCAGCCTGACCCAGCCTGTGAAGCTGTAAGTTGGCAGCTGTGATTGCAGTACAGATTTCACACAGTGTAATTACTGCAGTGACACCAGGACTGAGAGGTACAAAGGAAAAAAAGAGGCCCTACAGGTTATTAGCACTAAACACTGGGAGAAATCAAACGCGGAGTCAATGCGTAATTTCCAGGCCTATCAAGCCTCATCAGGAACAGCGGGGAGGGAAGTGCCTCACTTCATCATCTCACTCTCTGACTTTTGTTGAAAATTACAGTAATTAAAAAAGAGCTAAGTACTTCTCAGGCACGGGGCCTTTTCTTTACCCATCACCTTTTAGTTGGCGGCTGACTCCGTGTGACCTTTTCCTTGGCTCCGTCTAGCGCAGTCAACACGGATCTTTGTTGAACGGCTCTCTGCAACCTAATTGCTATCTGCTGGGTGATGTAGTATTGATCAGAAGAGGTGGCACGGCAGAATAAGAGTACCAACACTGTGGCCCCAGCAATCGAAAAGTAATTCCAGCCCCATAGAAACGGCCCTTCCATCCCGCTTATTAGAGGCAGCTGTGATGTTGCCAGATCGATACACCACACCGGATTGCTTCTTTGGCTAAAAAGCTGGCTTTCTTTGCAGAAGTCAGGAACGAGCAGTGGCCTCTGACTTCAAAAGACTTGGCCCTAATGCACCGTGTGAGTGAACAAATTCTGTGGTGGCAAACACCTTCAGTACAAGTAGCGGCGCTGTTGTGTTCTTTAAATCGCTGCTTCTATGCGGCATTAGGATGCCATTTCCATGGGGCCCTTCCTCCTGATGGTCATCTTCGACTTACCTTAAAGCAGGGTCATCCGAACTCTATTATAGCCAGGGAATAACTTACAGTGTGGCGGAGACCATAATCTAAATGAGATAGTTTAGGTATTCCACAATTCATAAAGCCATTTTGGCAAAGAGAAATGTATATTTTCTAATAAGCAATATTAATGAGTCTCATGCTTTAGAAATATGACAGGTAAAGGCTGAATTGTGATTCATTGACACTTATTAAGGGAAGAAACTATAATTTTGTAGAAATAATTTTTGGATTACTTGTTATTTCTGACAAAAGGATAATAATTTTAAATTTGCATGAAACGTAGGGCTTTTAAAAACTTGAATTTCTTTGAATTCCAGCCTTGAGAACAGAGTATTTTAGTAATTATGCCTAAAGGGTTGGTTGTGATGACTTGCTCCGAGTTGGCTCAACTCTTATTTGTAGCATATAGACATTTTCAGTGGGGTATGAATAATAACTATTTGGAGCAGCTGTCATAACTAAAGCTAAGGAGACAGCTCAATTTAATTCCTATTTCCAGACACCTATAGCTTGAATAATTAACATTTCATTGGGAAAAGATTTCATCTACAATTATTTTATTTGTTACTTAAATTTGCATCTTATCCCAGTCACTCTAGGTTTGATTCAGACAAAGCCATGCTTATTAATTTCCCATCTAAATCATTAACTGCACAAAAACCCCATACCATCAATGTAGTCAGTCATCAATTTGTGGATCAGGTTTATCTAAGGACACCTGTAGGAATTCCATAAATCAAAGCCACCAAGCAATTTCCCAAGGATTTTTTTCCTAATACTGTTGCTGCTATTTCTTCTCAAGAATATTATTCTATGGAAACGACAGCTAAGCAATGTTGACACTGTAACGTTACAGCTAGAATCCCATTATGAGGAAAGCTGAATTCATCTGTTTTAAATGTCTAAGAGCAATCATAGAAACACCATAGCACTTAAAACTGGCGCAGTTATTGGCAGAATTAAAAATCCAAACCATGGACAGTTCTGCATCAAACAAGCTACCACCCAGACATCAGCCATTCGGTCCAGGTTGTTTCTAGTCTGTGGCAGCACTTCCCACCATGTGACACATCTGGGTCATCAGGTCCCGGTGCTGGGTTCACTTAGGAGCCACATTTAAGCCAATATTTGCTCCCAACCACATTTTACTTGGGGGCCTCAGATGTAAAACAAATCAAGGTCGTATTTCTTGCTTTATTGGCACAAACACAAAGCGACTGTACTATATGGTAGCCTATGAGCAGGCAAATGGGAACTAGGTGTCATGAATGACCACTGGTGTCTTATAATAAAAATGGTAAGACTTATGATTATGCTATGACTACTCACTTATTTTTCCCTAACTCTTGATTTCCCCACAAATGCTAATTCTAAACTGTTGTACACTTCTCTAGTATAATGTATAGTTTAGATAATGTTCACAAATGTTTGATTGGCTTCTGCAGAGCTAGATACTTATTAAGATAAGTTATATCTGCTCACAAATCCCTTAGGATATTAACATATGCTAATAAAGGCCCTGAAATTAGCACTAAGTGTACAAAGCTCGCACAGACACCAAATACACAAAAAGGAGCATATGTTTCGGTCTGTTACATTTCTATGACTTTAGGTGTTAATCTAGCTTGTTTTAAGAGATGGTATTATGATTTGTAAGAAATCTTAGACACCTAAAACATAAGTTGGTGCTTCAAATAACTAAATATGCATGGGTTTAGGAATATTGCCTTAAGCTTCCATGGCTGTTTAGCGTTCCTATCTGTGAGCAACAGTGCTCCATTTGCATTTTAGAGAACCCTCTCTTCCTGCCAGCAAATGTGTATTTAAATAACAGTCCTTTTAGCTGGCACTTCTTCTATCTATGTGTACCATAAGTACAACACCAACTGATGTAGTCCTGTAGGAATGGAACACTTGGTCAGAGAAGCTGAGGAAGAGGAATCCGAGGGTAGGGCAGAGTTTGTTATCAAGTCCAATAAATGTATTGACTTGAGGTTTTCACCCAAAACTTGGAATGTCTCTAGACATAGAACCAGAGGAGGCGTAAGGTTTGTCACTTATTTGCCATGGAGACATAAGTTGGTTTGCCTCTCGTTTCCAAAAGTTTCTTTGTGAAGATGTCTTATCCATGTAGACATGTGTCAACTACACTGTGATGGAAAGAAAGTTGGGCACACATTGCTGTATACGGTAACCCTGTCCTACCTGAACCTTACTGTGTAAACTAGACTGGCCTCAAACACACAGCAATCCTCCTGCCTCTGTCTCTCCACACCCACATTAATGAGCATATACCACCATAAGTTACTTTTAAAAAACCTTTGTAAAACACTTACAATCTTGAAAGGATTTTGGTTTACAAAAGTATTTTAAAGCTAAAAAGTAAAGATAAAAAGTGATACTTTAACTTACTTTTTTTTAGTAAGAAAAGTTGGAATTTCTAATAAAAATAGTTTTAATATAGATTTAAACAAGAACATTAAGAGGCACAGGAATTATTAGGAAAAGGTTAGTGCACACACTCAGACATGCGTGAGAATTCTCATGAGAGGCATTTTGGCCACCTCCAATACTATGTAAGGTATCATTAAGGTGCAATTGTTATAATTCGTAAACCAAAATTGACATTTTACTCCTGACTGTATTCTGACTTCCTTGATCTCTCACAATGTCTATCTGTCCCTAACGACATCAGCTATGTTAAATTTGAGGTCTCTTTGGGACATGGCTGTTACAGTTTCTCAGAGCTATTTCGTTTTGATTATTTTGATAGTTTTAAGGTTACTGGTCAGATATTTTATAAGCTAAACCACAGTTTGGATGATTTGGCTGCTTTGCCTCCTGATTCAGTTGGACCATGAGTCTGAGGAGGAAGACCAGAGGCTGAAGAGCTATTGCTGTCTCAGCATCTAAAGTGAGCTCGCCATCAGCATGGCTTATTTACTAGCAAAGACAGTGTCTTTCAGGCTTTCTCACTACAGGATACATTTTTCCTACCCTATACTGTATGCACCCTTTTTTATTTTATTTATTTCTTATGCATATGGGTATTTTGCCTACGTGTGTGTGTGTGTGTGTGTGTGTGTGTGTGTGTGTACCATCTGTGTGCCTGGTGCCTGAGCTCAGAAGAGAGTGTTGGATCCCCTGTAAACTAGAGTAATAGACAGTTGTGAGCTGTCATGTGGGAGCTGGGAATCAAACCCAGGACCTCTGGAAGAGCAGCCAGTGCTCTTACCCACTGAGCTTTATGTCCAGCCTCATATTCACCTAAGAAACACTCAGCAGTGTGGCTCACTTCCTTGAGAAAGACCTAACTATGTAGACTGTCTCAATTTGTTCATTCCTCCTTGTTGCTTATATAATAATTTTTATACCACTATAGACTCCTAAGTATTTGTTACATTATAAAATTCCAAACTGCTAATTTCTGCTGACTCAGTTTATTCCAGTTTGGGCCACCAGCTACTCTTCCAAGTATGTTCTTTGATATGCATGTAGCTTAGCATGTCTCTAAGTTTTAGACACTTCCCCGAAGATTTACTGCCCTAGTTCTAAAATTCCACATATTCCCACAGAGCCTTAGTCTGTTTGATTAGAGAATGTAATTATAAACCAAGATTTTTGCCATGAGGTATGTTAGTGCTCCTAAGTCATCACATCAGACAAAAAAAACAAATGCAGGCATTCACAAACACAGGCACATACACACATTTCAATACTTAACTGACTGTGTTTGTACTAAGTTTATCCTAAGTTCAAACTAATGTGTCCAACTGTAATTCATGGGTCATTCCAGACTTCCCCTCTTGCTTGTTGGCAAGTTCCCACTTCAGCAGTAAGAATCCTAACTTCCACTACCTGCCATTCACATAGTGTTACGGAGGTCTTGATAGGAATAAGTATTCTTTTTCAACAGAACACAATCTTATGTGCAGTTTCCTTGGAAATTAGTCTTAGAGATGCCACTCGTTTACAGTTACATAGGTTACACCCTTTCTCCCTATCTCCCCTAGTGAGGCTGCTTCATACATGTGTAGTAGATTGGCTCTCTCTTCACCATCTGTATCACACCTCCTGGCGCTACACAATTTCCCAATGGGTTCAAATTTGTATACATTAAGATGAACCCCTTCTATTATAAAGCCTTATGAAAACGTAACGAATTAGCATTCTATTTATTTTCTGTATTTTAATTTTTGCATCAAAACAAATAACAACAGTTTTTAAACAGCTATATTAAGTGCCAGCCAAATAGTCATCAGGCAATAGCATTTGCTGCAAAACATAAATATTGGGTTGATTTAACACTATTCTCTCACTATGTGACATGATAGTGGGTAAGTGACCATGACAAATACATTAGCTATAGAAATGCCTAACTCTTGTGTGGCATTGAACTGATAAACTAAATCCAGAATTGTTTTAATATTTTTGTGCATGTGTGAGTATGTGTGCATTTGTGTGTATGAGTTTAGGTGTACGCACCACAGCCCACTTGTCAAGATTAGAGGTGTCACTTCCCACCATCCACTGTATTTGAGAACGTTTCCTTGTCTCGGTGGCTATCAGGCTTCTAAGGATTCTCATGTGTCTACATGTCATCAAACCAAAGAATGCTAGGATTTTAAAGACAGGTTACCCACCTTCTTTTGGTGATTTCTGGAAATCTGAACACCTTCAGACCTGAGGCAAGCTCTTTACTCATGGTCCCATTTCCAAATCCCTATTTTAAGTGTTATTCTAGTACTAAAACCAATAGCATAGTTAAAAGTAATTAAAATTTATGCACAGTACATATGAAAACACAGAGTAATTTCTCTCATATATATAGTTTTGAAGGAAATAAAACACTACCACCATAATGGAGAATTAACGACACAAAACACACAATAAATGAAAATAAAATGTCGTGAATATATCAAAACATATTTGACATAATTTACAGCGACGAGAAGTTCAGACTGTAAACTAATGGGGTTGCTAATTTATTGAGTTTCTCTCTAGAAAGCTGACAAGATTTAAGAGCATCTACCCTCTATTTATCATCACTGGCTGGATAAACACCCTCTCTTATGCCTTGTCTTGTGAAAGCTAGGTAATAATATCTGTAACAGTTTGCTTCTTTTTCAGTTAACAATTCACTTGTAGGAACACATACAGACTCATACAAAGTTCCACAATGCAGTAATAATCATCACGGCATTGTTTGTAAAACCCTAAGACTGAAAAATAGCAAATGATTATTGACACTGAAACAGTTAAATAAAATCATGGTGTGTTTATATGCTACAAGGCAAATATGTACAGCATATGATATTTCTTCAAAATATGTTAGCCAAGCAAGAGGACCATATAGTATATGACCTGCTGAACAAATGAGGAGGGGAGAAGATATGGAGGAGTAGGGCAGTTGGGGAGTAGGGGCAGAGGAGGAAGAGAAGAGGGCAACAGACATAGAACCTGTCCTATAGTGGACATTATAGGAAAAGCACACACGGACTAATACCCATGGTGGCTTCTGGAAGTTGTGGGAAAGGGATGTTTATTTTTGAAATATTAGATAGTGTTTGTTATCAGTACAGTGCTATTTTGTTTTTTATCTAAAAGGGTAAGAAAATAACTACTATTCATACAAAAGAATGGCTCTTTGATTCAATTACATCCTCTGAGAATATCCCCAAAGACAGGTTTTCTATAAGATTAAAAAAGAAAGAAAGGAAGAAAGAAAGAAAGAAAAAAAGAAAGAAAGAAAGAAAGAAAGAAAGAAAGAAAGAAAGAAAGAAAGAAAGAAAGAAAAAGAAAGAAAGCCTCTCCAGGCTAGAGAATTAAGTTGTTAAGAGTACACTGCTCCCACAGAGGACTTGAATTCTGTTCCCAGCTTTCACATCAGGCAGTTCATAACTGCCTGTATCTCCAGCTCCAGGAGATTCCGTGTTCTCTTTTGGTCTAACTGAGCACCAGCATTGAGAGGTGTATGAACACACACACACACACACACACACACACACACACTTTAAAATTAAAGAAATTAATTTAGACTGTTGTGGTGGTGCATGCCAGTAGGATTTGCTGAAGAAGGCAGAGATAGGGGATCATGGGCAACCTCTGCCAACAAAATGGCACCCACTATATGGAACATAGATATACAAAAGACCTGAAAAAGCATTTTTTTAAAAAGGAGGCTTCTAGAACCACAAAAACAGAAGCCTAGCACAGTTTTTTGGTAGCTGCATTTTTTTCAGACAGACTCTGTTTGCTGGTGACAAGCAGAGATACAGCTCTTTTAAGAGAGGTCTTTCTGATTCAGCATTAGAAGAAGGAAAAAAACTGCATAGTTTCTTTAAGAAATGGTGGCTCCCTGGTTTGCGCTAGTTGCACAAACAGCTCTGGCTCTTTCAGGAGATCAAACACTATAATGGGATTTATGGGCAATGTACTGCAAGCATGTTATTTCGGTGGCAGCATGGCCCAACTCTTTCCCAGAGTTGAGATAATAAGCACAGCTCCCTCCTCCCAGTGGTCTCAGAGCTGGTGGTCCCAGAGCTGGCTGTGAACATGACTCTGCCATGTTGGACTGGGTAAAGCAAGCAGGCAGGACCTCGGAGTTGGTCCTAGCCATGCCTACTTAGCATTTGAAAAAAAACCTCCTGGTCAAAAAATAATTATAGATATGCATGCAATAAAGACAAATTTAGATGGAAAAGACCTTTAAATGGGTCACAGTGTTGGATAAATGTATGTAGGCTTGGGAAAGAGAAGAAAATAATATAGACAAAAAAGTAAAGTCTTTAAAGAGGCACAGTATAGACAGTCATACATTAAAGAAATAAAGAAAAATAAGCCACATAATGATGGAGTATGCACAGAGAGTCTAGATTATGTATATTATCGTGTTTTCTTCAAATTTTTGACTCTGAATAAGCTAAGTACAGAGAGACATTTCACGGTACAGGCTGCCAAGCTAAACCAACATATATACTTTAAAGGTATCTTGACTTCAAAATTTGGGTCTAAGGATACGTTGCTTTGGAAAGGAGGTTTTACTTTTTTTTCCACAGAAGATGAAAACCTGTGGGTTTCTTCCAGACTAATGTGGTGTGATTGCCTAAGACCTCCTGAAAGGTCTCCTTAAATTTCTAAAATTACTTTGCCCAACAAAAAGCAGGAAGCAGTTTGGAAAGAACTACACCCAAATTCCCAAATATTGTTTATAAATGTTTGTTTACATTTAAAGGGGGATATGCTTTAGAGATGAGTACTTTGTATTGGTGTGGATCTTGGTATATTGATACAAATTTAAGGTTAATTTTGTTATATGTATATTTCTGCTCTTGATTAAAATACTGTGTTTGTGCAGCTCTTTTAAAAATGTATAGTTAAGAAATACAGATAGTCATCTATAATAGTCAAGTTTGTAGTTATGTTGGTTAGGTTTTCTAGATGTACAAAGATATGTTTCAGTTAGATAGATAGTCTTCAACACTTCAATAACTACAGAATATGGCATTTAAATATTTTAATAACTTAGGACTTTATAAAAAATAAGACACATCAGCTCCTGGCAGCACCAAACTATTACAAGAGGATAATAAGCATCAAAGAGGCTCCTTATGGAGTTTGCTAGCCATTTGGGCAAGAAACTCTTCTTGCCTGAACTTCTTGAGGTTATGCTGCATGAACTGGACATGCAGGACCCACACAAAAATGACTGCCAAAGATGCCTAAATAAGATGAGTCAATCCTTCAGGGTTCCTGCTTCATAAAAAAGTCTGCCAGACATTCTTCAGGACACAGAAGAAAGTGACTTACAAACTGTCAATGTAGGTGAAACTGTCTTTGAAATTTCCTGCTTCATGGAAAAGTCTGCTAGATACTATGGGCCTATAGGCTGAAGATGGATGCCTATAAAAATGTTATAGAAGAATTGGGTGATCATCTAGGCAGGGAGATGTCTCTGTCATTTCTAGACTTTTGAAGTTGCTTACAATGCACTTCCTGTTAACTTAAGTAATACTATATTCTTCTAGAATCTTTGATGGAATTGAGAATAGTTATAATTATTGTTTTCCTTAGCTATGATAAGAGATAAAGGAGATATAAATATTGCAACTGTAATTCTTGCTGGGTACCTGTTTTATTATATGTAATTTTACAATGTTAAAGTTAAAACCTTGTTTTTATTTAGGCAGAAAAGGAGGGGTGAAGTGGGATTCCCATCTGTATATGTGTTGTTTTTATTGGTTAATGAATAAAGAAGCTATTTTGGTCTGTGATAAGGTAGAATAGAGCTAGATGGGGAAACTAAACTGAATGCGGGGAGAAAGTAGGCAGAATCAGAGGGATGCCATGTAGCCACCACAAGAGACAGATACACTGGAACCTTGCCATTAAACTACAAGCCATGTGGTAAAATATAAAATAATAGAAATAGGTTAATTAAGATATAAGAGCTAGCTAGTAATATGCTTAAGTGATTGACTAAGCAGTGTTTTAATTAGTACAGTTTCTATGTGATTATTTTGGGTCTGGGTGGCTGGGAAATGAATGAGCAGCCTCCACCAACACTAGACTACATCTAAAATTAGGTAAAAATCCAAATGGAGGGCATACCAGTGAGAAATTTATTCTTAACTGGAAGTAGGAAGGTCCACTTCTAATCTGGATCTTGAGGTGAGAAGGCTCATGCCTTTAATCTATACCACACCTTCTGCTCTTGAGGTGAAAAGAATGTCTTACATGGATATTAAGTTAGACATTTGCATACATGCCATGATGTTTCCAATGAATACTTGGTCCCTACTTAGTAAAAACTGTTTTAGAAAGGATGAGGAAGTGTGACCTTTCTGGAAGAGGTGTGTGCATGTGTGTGTGTGT
The DNA here is from genome assembly GCF_014885135.2 of Alexandromys fortis. Classification (NCBI taxonomy): domain Eukaryota; kingdom Metazoa; phylum Chordata; class Mammalia; order Rodentia; family Cricetidae; genus Alexandromys; species Alexandromys fortis. Next base: position 3,301,589 of record NW_026067937.1, read on the forward strand.
GCAGTGCATATATGCATGTGTGCATGTTTGTGCATGTGTGTGCCCTGTGTATGTGAGTGTGTGTGAATGCATGTGTGCATGTATGTGAGACACAGAGAGATTAGAGAGAAATAGAAAGAGACATCCATTCTATAAGTTCTATTACTCTGTAGAACCCTAATACAGAAGGACACCAACTTTTTTTGGTTGATTAAAGTTTCAACAATAAGCAAGTTTTCCATACAAATTAAAACATAAACCAACAAAGTTAAATGCTTTCTCTGGGGTTGTATAAAATTAGGAACTCATGAAGTATAGTTAGAATACTTGTTTTCTCTGAACATTAAACTTTGTCACATAAAAATTTCAAGATGTTCACATATACATGTGTCTTGGTTACTTCCCTATTGCAGTAAAGAGGTGCTATAACCAAGGAAATTGCTAGGAAAAAGTGTTTAATGGAGGTTCACATTTTCAGAGGGTTAGAGTCCATGACCACCTCAACAGCGGGCAGGCAGGCATAGTGCTGAAGCAGTTGTTGAGACCTTAGGACTAATCGACAAGCAGGAGATAGAGAGAAATTGGACCTGTCACAGGCTGCTGAAACCTTAAAGCCCCACCCCACCCCACCATGACACACTCAGACTGGACCTGGCATGGGCTTCTGAAACCTTAGAGCCCACTTCCCCTGACACACCTCTTCCAACAAGGCCACACCTCCTCACCCTTCCTAAAAACTTACACTAAGTAGCGTCCAAGTATTCATGGAAAGAGTCATAGCATGCATGCAAATGTATTTATAAAAGCAAACATTTGCATCACTTAATACTGATGTAAGGTATTCTTCCCAGCTCAAGAGCTACCTCATTTCTTCTTCACATACTCATGAATTCCTCTTTAACGATGACTAACAACCATTTACACCCACTCTTTCCTCATCCACACTATGCCTTGCATTGAGTAGCCTTTTATTCTTTCTTTTGTTCAATGAATAAGATCCTGACATTTTCTTGAGAGCTTGTTTGGAGGTTCTAGCAGGGGAGTGCAGACCTGTTCTCCTCTATTGGGGGAAGGTCGTCCTCTTCAACTGTGCATACAGCTTTGGGAGGGACGCACAAGGAGCAGTGAGGTATTTCTAGCTAGCTCTTATATCTTGATTAACCCATTTCCATTAATCAGTGTATTGCCATGAGGCTGTGACTTACCGGAAAGATTGTGGGTCCTTCTCCTTCGGCTGCTACATGGCATCTCCTTGACTCTGCCTTCTTTATATCTCTGTTCGGATTTCCCACCTGGCTTTACTCTGCTAAACCATTGACTCAAAACAGTTTCTTTATTAACAAATGGTAGTAAAACATATTCACAGCAGAGGGGAATCCCACATCATCTGAGAGGGTTTTTTGTTTGTTTGTTTTGTTTGAACGAATACACTCAGTTTGTGAAATAAGACTAGTCTACTTTCTTGAGGGAATCCCATCTCTTGTCTTTTCTCAGTGAGAGCATATCACCCTCCTGTTCCAAGACAAAGAAGTTAGCTTTTCCCTCAGCTATGGTGTGTTGCTGAACTCTTGACCATCCTCAGTCAACATAATAAACTAGCTTCAGGTGAGAAAACTGGAACAGAGGACTGGACAGCAAATGGTCCCAGTACCTGAAAAGCACATTGAAAGCCATGAACAGAGAGCATATGAAAAGAAAGCTGTGGCTGGGAAGAGCAAGGGAAACAGAAGTAACAGAATCCCCCTCTTGGAAACCAAACCACTTGGCAGTCAGCTCTGTCACTGAGAGCATAGACTGACCAGCTTCTGCTTTTCTCACGGGAAGGAGCAGCTGTTCCATACAGTCACATTATCTGATATTTTACAGATGGGTTCTTGAATAAATGCTCCCAATATAACAGGAAACCATGGGTCTTTGTGTTTTTACTCAGTTTAAAAAAGTGAAAAAAATCAAACTTTGCTGAAGTTAGTAGTTAGAAGCTGCTTCCCTGTCACCGGGTACATGAGGGGTACCAGGATATCACAGAGAGGGGAAAGAGGAGAGCTTCAGAACTTCACAACCTTACAACGTAATCGTTTTTGCACTAACTTTAACGTATAACTTTGCTGTATGTAGCAATCTTGGCTGGTAATTACTTACTGTCATTCCTTATAATACCTCATTCCATGATTTCCAGGCTTTTAGGATTGTCAATAGGATCTGTAACAAAATCTGGTTTTGCCTTAATAGGTAAGTCAATATTTTCCCTTACATATTTTAATGTTGTTTCTTTGCTTTGAATTTTTGATATCTTGTAATACATCACAAGAAGTTTCTCTGGTCATGTGTATCTGGGGTCTTAAATGCCTAGTGTGTTTTATTTTTTTTTATTTTTTTAATTTATTTATTTATTTATTTATTAAAGATTTCTGTCTCTTCCCCACCGCCGCCTCCCCTTTCCCTCCCCCTCCCCCAATCAAGTCCCCCTCCCTCGTCAGCCCAAAAAGCAATCAGGGTTCTCTGCCCTGTGGGAAGTCCAAGGACCACCCACCTCCATCCAGGTCTAGTAAGGTGAGCATCCACGAAACTGCCTAGGCTCCCACGAAACCAATAGGTCCAGTAGAATCAAAAACCCGTTGCCATTGTTCTTGAGGTCTCAGTAGTCCTCCTTGTCCGCTATGTTCAGCGAGACCAGTTTTGACCCAGGCTTTTTCAGACCCAGGCCAGCTGGCCTTGGTGAGTTCCTGATAGAACATCCCCATTGTCTCAGTGTATGGGTGCACCCCTCGCGGTCCTGAGTTCCTTGCTTGTGCTCTCTCTCCTTCTGCTCCTGATTTGGACCTTGAGATTTCAGTCCGGTGCTCCAATGTGGGTCTCTGTCTCTGTCTCCTTTCATCGCCTGATGAAGTTTAATATTCAGGAGGATGCCTATATGATTTTCTTTGGGTTCTCCTTCTTATTTAGCTTCTCTAAGAACCCGAATTATAGGTTCAATGTCCTTTATTTATGGCTAGAAACCAAATATGAGTGAGAACATCCCATGTTCCTCTTTTTGGGTCTGGCTTACCTCACTCAGGATGGTGTTTTCTATTTCCATCCATTTGCCTGCAAACTTCAAGAAGTCCTTGTTTTTTACTGCTGAGTAGTACTCTAATATGTATATATTCCATACTTTCTTCATCCATTCTTCAATTGAAGGGCATCTAGGTTGTTTCCAGGTTCTGGCTATTACAAACAATGCTGCTATAAACATAGTAGAGCATATACTTTTGTTGTGTGATAAGGCCTCTCTTGGGTATATTCCCAAGAGTGGTATTGCTGGGTCCATGGGTAGGTTGATCCCAAATTTCCTGAGAAACCTCCACACTGCTTTCCAGAGTGGTTGCACAAGTTTGCATTCCCACCAGCAATGGATGAGTGTACCCCTTTCTCCACAACCTCTCCAGCAAAGGCTATCATTGGTGTTTTTGATTTTCGCCATTCTGACAGGTGTAAGATGGTATCTTAAAGTTGTCTTGATTTGCATTTCCCTGATCGCTAAGGAAGTTGAGCATGACCTTAGGTGTCTTTTGGCCATTTGAACTTCTTCTGTTGAGAGATCTCTGTTCAACTCAGTGCCCCATTTTATAATTGGGTTGATTAGCCTTTTACGGTCTAGTTTCTTGAGTTCTTTATATATTTTGGAGATCAGACCTTTGTCAGTTGTGGGGTTGGTGAAGATCTTCTCCCAGTCAGTGGGTTGCCTTTCTGTCTTAGCAACAGTGTCCTTTGCTTTACAGAAGCTTCTCAGTCTCAGGAGGTCCCATTTATTCAATGAGGCCCTTACTGTCTGTGCTGCTGGGGTTATACGTAGGAAGTGGTCTCCTGTGCCCACGTGTTGTAGAGTACTTCCCACTTTCTCTTCAATCAGGTTCAGTGTGTTTGGACTGATATTGAGGTCTTTCACCCACTTGGACTTGAGTTTTGTGCATGGTGATAGATATGGGTCTATTTTCATTCTTCTACAGATTGACATCCAGTTTTGCCAGCACAATTTGTTGAAGATGCTCTCTTTTTTCCATTGTATACTTTTAGCTCCTTTATCGAAAATCAGGTGTTCATATGTTTGTGGGTTAAAGTCAGGGTCTTCTATTCGATTCCATTGGTCGACTTCTCTGTTTTTATGCCAATACCAAGCTGTTTTCAATACTGTAGCTCTGTAATAGAGTTTGAAGTCAGGGATGGTAATGCCTCCAGACGTTCCTTTATTGTATAAGATTGTTTTGGCTATCCTGGGTTTTTTGTTTTTCCATATAAAGTTGATTATTGTCTTCTCCAGATCTGTGAAGAATTTTGATGGGATTTTGATGGGGATTGCATTGAATCTATAGATTGCTTTTGGTAGAATTGCCATTTTTACTATGTTGATCCTCCCAATCCAAGAGCAAGGGAGGTCCTTCCATTTTCTGGTGTCCTCCTCTATTTCTTTCTTCAAAGACTTGAAGTTCTTGTCAAATAGATCTTTCACTTCCTTGGTCAGGGTTACCCCAAGATATTTTATGCTCTTTGTGGCTATCGTGAAAGGTGATGCTTCTGTGATTTCCCTCTCTGTTTCCTTATCCTTAGTGTATAGGAAGGCAACTGATTTTTTGGAGTTGATCTTGTATCCAGCCACGCTACTAAAGGTGTTTATCAGCTGTAGGAGTTCTTTGGTAGAATTTTTGGGGTCGCTTATGTATACTATCATGTCATCTGCAAATAACGAAAGCTTAACTTCTTCCTTTCCAATACGAATCCCCTTGATCCCCTTATGTTGTCTTATTGCTATTGCTAGAACTTCAAGCACTATATTGAAGAGGTATGGAGAGAGTGGACATCCTTGTCTTGTTCCTGATTTTAGTGGGATGGCTTTGAGTTTTTCTCCATTTAATTTAATGTTAGCTGTCGGTTTGCTGTAGATAGCTTTTATTATATTTAGGTATGACCCTTGTATCCCTATTCTCTCCAAGACCTTTATCATAAAGGGGTGTTGAATTTTGTCGAATGCTTTTTCCGCATCTAATGAAATGATCATATGGTTTTTTTCTTTCAGTCTATTTATATGGTGGATTACATTGATAGATTTGCGTATGTTGAACCAGCCCTGCATCTCTGGGATGAAGCCTACTTGATCATAATGGATAATTTTTCTGATGTGTTCTTGAATTCGGTTTGCCAGTATTTTATTGAGAATTTTTGCGTCGATATTCATGAGTGAGATAGGCCTGTAATTCTCTTTCTTGGTTGGGTCTTTGTGTGGTTTTGGTATCAGGGTAACTGTAGCTTCATAAAAGGAATTTGGCAATGACTTTTCTGTTTCTATATTGTGAAATACGTTAAGGAGTATAGGTATTAGCTCTTCTTGGAAGTTCTGGTAGAATTCTGCGTTGAACCCATCTGGTCCTGGGCTTTTTTTGGAAGGGAGATTTTTGATAACAGTTTCTAGTTCTTCGCGACTAACAGGTCTATTTAGATCATTCACCTGGTCTTGGTTTAGCTTTGGTATATGGTACTTATCTAAAAAAATGTCCATTTCTTTTGCATTTTCCAGTTTTGTGGCATACAGGCTTTTATAGTAAGATCTAATGATTCTCTGGATTTCCTCTGTGTCTGTGGTTATGTCCCCCCTTTCATTTCTGATTTTATTTATTTGCGTGTTCTCTCTCTGTTGTTTAGTTAGTTTGGATAGGGGTTTGTCGATCTTGTTGATTTTCTCCAAGAACCAACTTTTTGTTTCATTGATTCTTTGGACTGTTTTCTGTGTTTCTATTTTGTTGATTTCTGCCCTCAGTTTGATTATTTCCAGTCTTCTACTCCTTCTGGGCACCTCTGCTTCTTTTTTTTCTAAAGCTTTCAGGTGTGCCATTAAGTCCCCAATGTATGCTTTCTCTGTTTTCTTTAAGTGGGCACTTAGTGCTATGAACTTTCCTCTTAGCACTGCTTTCATCGTGTCCCATAGGTTTGAGTATGTTGTCTCTTTATTTTCATTAAATTCAAGGAAGACTTTAATTTCTTTCTTAATTTCTTCCTTGACCCAGGTGTGGTTCAGTAGTTGACTGTTCAGTTTCCATGAGTTTGTCGGCTTTCTGGGGGTAGCATAGTTGTTGCCATCTAACTTTAATCCGTGGTGATCTGATAAGACACAGGTGGACACTGATATTCTTTTGTATCTGTGGAGGTTTCCTTTGTTTCCGAGTATATGGTCAATTTTTGAGAAGGTTCCATGAGCTGCAGAGAAGAAGGTATATTCTTTCCTATTTGGGTGGAGTGTTCTGTAGATGTCTGTTAAGTCCATTTGCTTCATTACCTCCAATAATTCTCTTAATTCTCTATTAGGTTTCTGTCTGATTGACCTGTCCATTGGAGAGAGAGGTGTGTTGAAGTCTCCTACTATTAGTGTGTGTGGTTTTATGTCTGCCTTGAGTTTTAGAAATATTTCTTTTACATAAGTGGGTGCTTTTATATTAGGGGCATAGATATTCAGGATTGAGATGTCATCCTGATGAATTGTTCCTGTTATGAGTATAAAGTGTCCATCTCGATCTCTTCTGATTGATTTTAGTTTGAAGTCAGTTTTGTTGGAAATTAGTATGGCCACACCTGCTTTTTTGTTAGGACCATTTGCTTGAAAGACCTTTTCCCAACCTTTTACTCTGAGTAGATGCCTGTCTTTGTGGTTGAGATGTGTTTCTTGCAAACAGCAGAATGTTGGATCCTGTTTTCGTATCCAATCCCTTAGCCTGTGCCTTTTTATAGGTGAATTGAGACCATTAATATTAAGTGATATTAGTGACCAGTGGTTGTTTACTCCGGTTATTCTTACTGTTTTCGGTAGTAGAGTTTGTGTGTGTCCCTTCTTTGAGTTGTACTGGTGAAGGTTCGCTAGATTCCTGAGTTATTGTAGTCAGTGTTGGCAATGTTGGATTCCTTGGGTTGCGATTTTCCTTCTATTACTTTCTGTAGCGCTGGATTTGTGGCTACGTATTGTTTAAATTTGTTCTTATCCTGGAATGTCTTGTTTTCTCCATTGATAGTGAATACTAGCTTGGCTGGGTATAGAAGTTTGGGTTTGCATCCATGGTCTCTTAGTTTTTGAAGAACCTCTATCCAGGACCTTCTGGCTTTCATGGTTTCCATAGAGAAGTCAGGTGTAAGTCTGATCGGTTTACCTTTATAAGTTACTTGGCCTTTTTCCTTTGCAGCTCTTAATATTCTTTCTTTAACCTGTATATTTTGTGTTTTGATTATTATATGGCGAGGGGATGCTTTTCTTTGATCCAGTCTGTTTGGTGTTCTGTATGCTTCTTGGATATTCAAAGGAATATCTTTCTTTATGTTGGGAAAGTTTTCTTCCATAATTTTGTTAAATATATTTTCTGGGCCTTTGAGCTGTAATTCTTCCCCTTCTTCTATTCCTATTATTCTCAGGTTTGGTCTTTTTATTGTGTCCCATATTTCCTGAATGTTTTGTGATGAGAATTTGTTGGCTTTGCTGTTTTCTTTGATCAGTGCGTTTATTTTCTCTATGGTGTCTTCAGAATCTGAGATTCTTTCTTCTATTTCTTGTATTCTATTGATTATGCTTGTTTCTGTAGGCTCTGCTCGTTGACCTAGATTTTCCGTATCCAGCTGGTCCCCAGTTTGTGCTTTCTTCCTTGCTTCCATTTCAGTTTTCAATTCTTGAACTGTTTCCATTACCTGTTTGTTCATTTTTTCTTGGTTTCCCAGGGTCTCATGTACGTATTTACTCAATTCTTCAAACTTTTTGTTATACTTCTCATCCATTTCTATAAAGGTGTTTTTTACATATTGTTTAAGGGACTCTATTGCTTTCATAAAGTCGATTTTTTCCACTTCTTCTGTGTTAGGGTGTTCAAGTCCTTCTGTTGTAAGATCATTGGGTTCTGGTGCTTTCATGTTGTTTTTCAGCTTATTGGGAGAATTTTTGCCTTGGCGCCTGCCCATCTCCTCCTATTGACGATCTCTAATTGGTCTTTTAAAACCAGATCAGGTTTCCCTGCTGGAAGAGGCTCCTCTTGCAAAATTCCCTCGTTCTGTTTCCTGGCTCCTGCTGGGGGCCAAGATCCCTCTCACCCCTCAGACGGGTCTTCAGGAAAAGAACCAGGTTCCCTGTTTGCCCGGGACCTCGCCAACCAAAGGCCTACCTCTTTGATTTAATTGTCCTGGGGCGATCTGCTCTTGGTGTTGCACTGGTCCCTGTCGCCTGCGTTGTCTGCCACTGTGTCAGTACCCGCCGTCCCGGCCGCTGCGCCAGCTACGTCGCCCGCTGTGCGCGTCCGGTTCCGGCCGCCGCTGGTGCCGTGCGCGTCCGGTTCTGCCCTAGTGTGTTTTAATATCTAAATATTTATACAGATTTGAGAGATTTTTCTGCTGATTTTATTAACTAGATCCTCTGTGTTTTTTCTTTAATCTTAGCTCCTTCATCAACCATTTGGGCTCTTGTTCTTTTCTCTTGGGTGTGGTGTGCATGATGGCCCATCACTTTTTCTTTACTGATACATGAGTGCACTGCTCCTCCTACTTTGACTTCGCCCCAGTATTCGTTCAGTACTTGGCCTACTCTATTTAGTAGAGTTTCATTTCCAAGGTTCCTATGATTTTTCCCCCTACTTCAATTTCCTTGTAAAATTTCCTTTCCTTGTGGGGTTTTTGTCCATATTGCTGATTCTCTCTCCTATTTTGTTGACTGTCTCCTTAATGTTGTTGGCTTTCCTATCCTGGTCCTGATTAGTTTCCTGACATTGCTCATCTGCTTGTTTGTGTCCACTTTGAGGTCACTGGTCATCTACACCAGGAGCATGGGAGATCTTTGTTTGGCATTGTCCTTGTTTCTATATTGCTGACCTCTACAGCTGGGGAGTTAGGACCTTTGGGAAGAGTCACTATGCTTTCTTCCCTTTCGTGTTTCCATGTACCTTGGCAGTTGTTTCTAGTTTTATTTGGGGATGGTCCTTAGTGATCTCACTGCTTTTGGAGGCTTAATTTTCAGTAGCATTCAGAGTAGAGGAAAAAACCTCCAAAACAATTCAAATGTATAAGATATAGAGTTACATTTAAAATCTCCTAAATATCACTAGTATTTCATCATTACCATGGGGCACGTGAAAAAACTAATGTAAGACATTCTAAAAATTATGTTGAATTAGTAAAAAAAAAAAAGGGGGGGGGACAAAGAAGGGAATTTTTTTCTAGACTCTGATTTTGCCTAATGCTCTAAGACCTTAAAGTTAAACTACTTTATTAAATGACCAGAAATTATATTAGAAGCAGTTTAAGTCACAGATGAACTCTTGGCTTTATTTGTAAATTGGATGTGTTTATTTAATCACACAACTAAGTTTCTTTTCCAAAGAAATTTAAGGTAATACACCAAAAAATAAATATAAAGTCAATACAAAATGAAAAAAGTTATGAAAAATGAAAAAAATACTTGTAAACTTTTCACCTGTGTTAGCTAACATGACATCCATTATGTATGTGTGTGTATCACAGTTTGTCTCATGTCTTTCTGTTTGTACATATCAAGGCTTCATGACAATGAGGATGATAGTTGTCTTGTTCATATGAAAGGTACCTGAGACATAGTAAATGTTTAATATGATTTTTTTCAAAGAAAGAAGTATGGGCTATCATTAGCCATGTGACTTTCTTACCTCTAGAACCCTAGACAATGTGATGAGCTGAAACAGAACTAGCCAATGGGACATGAATGAAAAGCTCAGGACCTTAGGAAAGCCCTGTATGCCCTGTTGTGACTTCTCCTGTATACAGTGGTTAGAGCGGCAGAAACTGTCCTTGAATGGTGAGTGCAGAGCTGGGGAAGCTCATAAAGGAGAGTGGGGAGCCTCGGAAGCTCAGAAAGGAGAGTGGAGAGCCGGGGAAGCTCAGAAAGGAGAGTGGGGAGCCCACGGAAGCTCAGAAACTATTACTGACATCCTCACCCCTAAAATGCCAGCAATTGGTTCTCTCCGGCTTTCTAACCTCATTCCAAGCCACAGTGAGGTAAGGAATGAACAATCTCCCCCAGGATAGCTTGTCCAAAATTGAGTTTGAAATCAAGTTCTTCCTAATTGATGAAATTCTTAGAAGGTAACTATCAGTACTGATCTCCCCTTTTTTTTCTAACACTGTTTGAGACACATTCTCACTCTCCCATCTCCATAAACTCCTTTGGTTGCAAAACTCCACAATTAGCACCTCACTGTACACTGTCAAACTATTCAACTGTAAATAATTAAAGTGGCCTGAGATTCCCTTCTTTGAACTCTACCAATCCATTAGATTTGCTTGTTTGCACTGATCAATTTAGAACTTAACTTTGAAGTTTTTCGATGACTATTTGATATACATGTATTACCTGTGGCCAACTAAATCATAAGTACTTTAAATGTAAAGAACATAATTTTATAGCTCTGTTATGTATTTTTAGCAGTGGTCTTATCACTCCCTAGAATGTTCTAGGGTTCAGTGCTTAAACTTACACAGCATAACATAACAAACATGTAAAAGAAGACAGGACAAAACTCTTAAAATGAGAACAAATGAAAGAAAATGGAGGAGACACTTGTTTGCAAACTAAGGAAGTGGTCTTTGGAGATGGACTGGGCTCCTCCACTCTCTAGCCATGCAGAAATATAACTTAAGATATTAGTTAGCTTCCCTTAGGTTCAATATTCTCATTTGTAAGAGGAATTACTAATGGTACCCATTCATACATTGCTGTAAGGATTAATATGTGTGTTTATAATTTAAGGCTGTATGATGAGCATTAAACAATTATGAAAATTTTATTTGGGCTTTCTATCATTTATTGGATAATGACAATGGAAAAAGTTAAGATTGAAGAATAAAAGAAGCAAATGAACATTTTTATGCCTATGGGATATGCACATACAAGTTTAATAAAGGAAGACTGAATTATAGTGGTTCAAATAAAGGGTCATCTCTTCGGTGAAAGGCCCTTACCTCACAACAGAAAGATGGCAAACACCCAAACCAGAAAAGAATGGCTCACACTACTTCTGTTATTACCCACACTGCAAAAAGGAGATTGCATTATTCATCCATCTATTCATTCAGCATATATTATTGCTCATAAAACCTTATTCAAGATGTCAATAGACTTAGGAATTCTGCCCTGAAGAGCGTGTGGCATAGTTAGAAAGATAACACATGCATGCAAACAAATAAGATGCAGATATCACTCGCTGTTGAAGGTGAAGGCTACAAACACAATAAAAGACTTTAGCAAAGAGCTTACAACCTGTGCCTTGGAGAGACAGAATGTTGGTTAGAACTTACTTGTCAAACAGTGGTGGCTCACACTTTTAAACCCTGCACTTGGGAGGCAGAGGAAGGCAGAGCTCTGTGAGTTCAAGGCCAGCCTGGTCTATGTGTTGAGTTCCAGGACAGCAAGGCTACACCGAGAAATCCTGTCTTGAAAAACCAAAACAACAATAACAACAACAACAACAGTATACTTGTCTTTCTTACAGCAGAAGTAGCAGAAGCTAACGCTTGAGGAAGGAAAATGTGGGACACCTGAGATTCTAGCTCAGTGGGAACAGAGCTGGTATTAAGTAGGTGTTAGAAGCTATGTTATGAGGTCTTTTGATGTCAATTTGTAAGGAAAAACCACACTATTCAAAGTTTGAGAAATATATCTCAGAAAGTAGGAAGCACTGAGTTTGCCCAAAAAAGGGGGGAGGGGCAGGGAAGATGCACCACATGGGAGCTACTTCAACAGCCCAGATGGAACGGTAACCAAGACAAGAGGTTTGGTTGAGAAGATCATGTCCATCATTCCCAGAAGTGTATGCTGGTGTCATCCTGGACCTCACACCTATTTCACTGAGGTCTGACTAGTCAGACAAAGAAATCGTTTCTCTGAGAGTCATTTGTAAATTCTTCGTCTCTTCTCTCGGTTCTGAAAACCTAAGAGCTAGAACTAATGGGTGTTCTTATTTCTTAAAGAGCTTAATGTTGATGCTAAAGGTTTTCAGGAAAAGAGGGAGATGGGGACTAGGTGTCGATGAGCAAAGTCAGCATGGCTACAAGATTTAATGAGGATGTTTTGGATATTCTATCCTCTCACTCTTTGTGGGAAGCTTACACTTTTATTTTAAAGAGATGATATTCCTCAATACACCCTGAATTCCATTCACTTGTAGACAAAAAGAATAATTTAAATTTTATCCTGTGTACTATGGTATTCCTTCCTCCCACCCACTCATACACCAGGAGGTCAAATGCTAACACTCCTTAGACTCGAATGATTTTGTAGCCTGAAATATCTAGATTTGTTTGAACATAAGAAGCTAATAGGGTAAAAGCTCCAATATCTAAGTTCAAATAAAAATAGGGTGCGAAAAAAACAGCATCCTGACAGGAAAATTTTACACTCCAATTTCCATGGCACCAAACAATGCATAAAGAACTCCGGTTATATCCCTGGAATAGAAGTTGACAGACTTTTCCTTTAAAGGTTCAGGTAACAAGTGGTTTCAAATTTTCTGCCACAGGGTTTTTGTTCAGCTCAGTTCTGTTGTAAAGTTGTACAAAGGAGCTACAGAAACTACACAGTGGGCAAACAAGTCGGCAGCATGGCTGTGGTTTTTTTGAAGCTTTCTTTCTGTAAACAGGTTGAAGGCAATATTTGGCACACTCTGTAGCTTTCCAATCCTGGCATTATAGCAACCTGCTGCTCCATCACAGATTGACCGGGCATATCCCATTTATTTGTTCTAGGGCATAACCTGATGGAGCACACAACATCCCCACAAATCACAATAACAAAAAAGGAAGCAAACAATATTCTAACATACAACTTACTGGCCATCACTGCCCAAACAGCCTACTCAATTGTGAGGGGCTTCCCTGCGTAGCTATACAATGCCTAGAATCTAGTCAATACCAACAGTGACTGCCAGACTTATTTTAAATTCAAGATTTTCTTAGGGAAACTTTTGTTGCATTCAAACAAGTTTCCTGTGTGCAGCGCTGTCAAATTGTAGCCTAGCGAGCTAAACTTCTCGACATTTCAGCTGATCTAATCAATCATTCTAGAGAGATAGTGTTGAAAGACTCATGATCTCTCAAAAGACTTGTTCTTCTGTGAGAAATTCATTTGGCATATTTCAGTTTATATAACATTAATAAAAAGGAAGTAATAGAAGAGAAAATAAGTGAATGAAAACACCTGACGGCCAGACTGACAGATTTCCATCATGGAAAGGGTACAGAATAGCTTAGGCATGCAGATGTGCTTTAATTATTGATTTGTATTATATTTCTTAGTAAAATTTTAAATTATATATTTCCCTATCATCTAAACTTCAGATCTAAGAAGATACCTTTTATCAACTAGATCTGTCTTTCCTATTGTCTTTTGAAAAATAATTATTAGCTTCAGTCTAAAAATTCTAAGATTACTTAAATCATATAAAGTTATGTTCATTTTTGAAAGACCTGCAGGTTTCCTAGAAGTCTCGGCTACTCTTAAACTGTGTGGGCAACATATTCCATCACTAGACCGCCTACCTCCTGACGTGCATTCTGCTAACAGTAACATTCCAAGAAATGATGCTTTTGTGAAAGGTTGGTTCTGTAAGAAAGGAAAGAGACATTGGGTGTAATTATTCAAACTACTCAGTCCTCACGTAGAAAAGCAAGTGGCCATGTGAGGAGAGAGTAGACTCTGTTCACTTGGAAAAAACACATTGTGACTTTATACTTGTAAAAGTCTTCTGTTTTTATAATAAACTACAGAATGTAAGTTTGCATTTTGAAGAGAGGTACAAAGGTAATAAAGTAAGGAAGAATTTGGAGGGAGTAAATCATAAAAAAGCAGTATATGGTATTATATCCCCTCGTACTTACTAACGGAGTAATGGTACAATTAGAACCATTATTTATACTACAATTTCTCAAACAAGAGTTTTCCACTTTCATGTGATTGTGTAAAACTCAAAGCTTATTTTTTATACCCACAAAGAAATTTCAAGCTTCTTGACAGTTATTATTGTTATAAACATCATTTCATTAAATTTAATATCATTCTGACATTGATTTGCATACATCAAATGATTTTCAATTTGCCTTCAGGCACTCATTTAAGCTGGACAATGTATCAATGAAGTAGAAACACAGAAAATAAATAATTTAAGTTAGAAGAACAGAATTCCTAGATTCTTGGAGTACACTAATTTTCAATAAGTGCCATTGAATTAATTCAAAATATGAAATTGCCATAGCCAATTTTATAGAATAACTTATTCTCTTAATATAAACACATGCACATGAACACCTCTTTAGATAGCTGAGGGTAGCAACGTGAAAAGAAGAAAAGAAAGTAATCCACTCAGGGGCTGAAGGAGAACTGTGTGCTTACCTCACAAGCATGAGTTTGTAAATTCCATTTCTATATCTGAGTTCTACCCCCAGAATCTGCATAAAAATGCCTCCTGGCATGGTGACACAAGCTTGTAACTGATCGCGGAGATGGTAGAAATAGAATTCCTGGGTTTGCCAGTTTGACAGTCTAGTCTAACTGGTGAGATTCAGGACAATGAGACATTCTGTGCAAAGGAGGTACACAACTGTTTCTAAGGATGATACTCAAAACCGTCCTGTGGCCTCCATGAACATGTGCTCCTGGTACACACATGCACATGGACACACATGCACACATGAAAATATAAAAAAACAGTCTGTCTACATTTTCAGAGGTACTATACGAAAATTTTAAATTATATTAAACAGTGAACCATTTAAGTGTATTTTGAAATATGTGGCTTTCTTGAATTAAGTAGCACCTGATTTAAATAGCACTTTAAATTTTCATGGATTTTTTAAATGTATTTAGGAAAGTTTACTTTTCAATATGTGGTTTCTCTGTTCCATGCCAGTTTAGAGAGCTCCGAGTATATATTACATCCCCACCTTCAGTTTAGAGAGCTCTGAGTATATATTAATCCTCACTTCCAATTTGGAGGGCTCTGAGTATATATTACAACCTCATCTTCAGTCACAAACTGTGAGTCCCTTATACACATCAGCCTCTGAATCATGGAGAAGGAAGGATCTCCCACCACAACAGAAAGTCTTGGAATATTTTTTCCTTTGTGATTTTCTCAAAACAAAATCTTAATTTAAAAGAGAAAGATTAAAATAAAATATAAAAACTTCCCAGGAGACATATTTGATAGTGATCTTTACCAACCTTTAAACTTGGTTGAAGGTAGTATGTGTGGTAAGCCAATTTTACTCAGACTTGTGCTTTTGTTTGGTAGGGAAAGCAAACTGTTTTATCAAGACAGAATGCCACATAGGAGCTAGCATTGGACTCACTGCAAAATTCATTCATTTTCTCAAGAAACACAATTAGAAGCTAGGCATGGTAATGTGCCTTTAATCAATTCATGGTTATCCCGGAATCCTGGATAACATAGTGAGAGAGGAAGGAAGGAGGGAGGGAGGGAGGGAGGGAGGGAGGGAGATTATCAGTTGTCATTTAAAGACAAGCATTTTGTTTAAAGTGTTGGAACACAACAGTCTCTATTGTAAATATTTTTTCTTTTCCATTTCTTTTTCTTTGACTTAGAATTATCCAGTACCAAACTAGTGTGGGATTCCCCTCTATATGCTGTGATTACCGTAACGAATAAAGAAACTGGTTTGGACTTATAGCAGGAAAGAACAGGGGTAGGACAGAACAGAATGCTGGGAGGAAGAAGGCAGAGTCAGAGAGAAGCCATGAAGCCACTCCCAGAGACACACATGTTGGAACCTTGCCAAGAGGCCATGTGCCTCATGATAAAACATAAAATACTGGAAATGGGTTAATTCTAGATGTAAGAGCTAGCTAGCCATACGCTTAAGTGATTGGCCAAGCAGTGATTTAAATAATAGTTTCTGTGTGGTTCCTTTGGGAGTCTGGGTGGCTGGGATATAAATAAGCAGCCTCCTACCACACCAAACCTGTTTGAACTAAGGAGAATCACCCAAGTAAATGTGTTATTGGTGAGTGATGATGCTTTATCTTCCTCCTTTGGAGACCAGCAGGACCATCTCCAGAGCAGAGTACCTGAATGTGGACATTCCATCGGGAGGAAGTGACTCAGTGACAAAAGATAGCATTAGCTTCTGTTGTCCCCTGGTTTCTGCCCATTTCCACAATTTGTTATTCCATTTTTTTTGTTCATTCTCTTTCACTTAATAACAATTTTTATTAAAAGAATTAAAAGGATTCTGTGAATTGTAACCTATTACTGTAAAATCCGATTGCTGAAGTCTCTATGAAGCAAATAAGCGATACTGCTGAATTCACAACCAAACCATACCATAGAAATCTGTGGAGAACTATATTGCCATGTTAAAAGAAAAACCCTGCATAATTTATCTCTAAGTTTAAGCTTGCAAAACCTTCCTTGGCAGTCTGTAAGAGAGTTTTGGACTCATTGCCAAAGCAGTCAGTTGTTCAGCAAATAAAATAAAACAATAGGTCAAAAACTAGCTCTCTATCTTGCTTTCAGAGTTGTGTGCCCTGGAGCACCGGACTGAGCTCCCAGTGTCCCAATGAGGAGCAGAAGGAGGGAGAACATGAGCAAAGAAGTCAAGACCACAAGGAGTGCACTCACCCACGGAGACAGTGAGGCTGATCTATTGTGAGCTCACCAAGGCCAGCTGGACTATGACTGAAAAAGCCTGGGATAAAACTGGACTCTCTGAATATGGCGGACAATGAGGGCTGCTGAGAAGCCAAGGACAATGGCACTGGGTTTTGATCCTACTTCATGTTCTGGCTTTGTGGAAGCCTAGCCAGTTTGGATGTTCACCTTCCTAGACCAGGATGGAGGAGGGAGGACTTCGGACTTTCCACAGGGCAGGGAACCCTGACTGCTCTTAGGACTGGAGAGGGAGGCAGAGCGGAAGGGGGGGAAGGGGGAGGGGCGCAGGG